>NW_018128218.1:362448-363209 GCF_001952655.1 Monopterus albus
GCTGAATGAGCCATTTCATCTCTTACTAAGTTCTGAATCCAAATTTTTCTAGAAACTAGTGTCATATCTTTCTGATTTTGTGGGAAAATCCCTTATGATTTCAATGCAGTTAGACTCCAGAAACAAATACTTAATACCTTTAAATAAGGCAGTTCCCTAATTTACAAATGAACTCCAGTTAACACTTGCACTGTCACCAGTGGTCATAGAGACGGTTTCATATTATAATGTCCCACTGAAAAGTCATCTCAAGTTAGGCCTGTGTATTATCCACAGAAACAAAGATTCTTTTTTGGAAAACTATGTTGTTTATAATTTTTATAAATATAGTTTTTCAGTGTTCAGGCTAACATATATAATATTTTGATCACCTCCCTGCAGAAATCTTACAGATAAATATCTGAATGAATAAAATTAAAAATATTTGATGCTTAAACACTGCAAGAAATAAGTAATGTGGTTATGCAATTTGAGTGAAGTTATCCTTTAGGAAAAATATATTTTTAATTTCACCTCTATTTTAAATGACTTGTTAAGGGGGATATCTTTTGCAGTGAAGTCCGCATGTTATCGTCCCAATAGTCCACAGCTTTCCGCGTCTGTTAGTGGCTCATCAGTGCTGCACCGCCTAACACTGAGCATTACAAGGCCTCGAGGGAGTCGGCCTGGATCAGATGATACTGCTGCAGAGATGAGCAAGGCAACATGAATAATCATAAATCCTCCACCTTTCATTCTTTGTTTGACTTGAACATAAAACA
>NW_018128218.1:363285-364753 GCF_001952655.1 Monopterus albus
TTACCCTACTCTCAATGGCAGGGTAATAACATGAGAGCAGACCCACCAAGGCTGGAGACTGAACAGTTCTGGAAGAGTATATGTCAAGGTTGCTCGGTTTCACCTGCCCTCTCTCCTCCACACACCTGCCGGCTATCCTCATTACCACCACCTGTTGTCACTCCTGCAAAACCAGATCTCCTATATTTACCTCACCTTCTTACCTGCCCACTGCCAGTTCATTCTCGTGCCCTCACAGACATCTAGCGCCACTCACGTTAATCCAGAGACTGTTTCTATTTTGCCTTGTTCTTTTGTTTTTTTTCTCTCTGTGACTGTTTTCAGTTTGCCTTCGTTGCCAACTAGCCTTCTCCTCTCCCGTTCCTGCCTTCAGCCCTCCTGCTTGGACACATACTCCCACACGAAACATCTACACCCATTCTAGTCACTATATTTATGTCACGTTATAGCAATCCTTGCCTTGTACAACACTAAATAAACACTGCTTATGGTGAAGTCAGCCCTCTGAGTCCATTTCTCTGTCACACCACCTCACGTGGTGTGCAATTATAACAGTATATAGGAGAAGGAGACATCACACAACAATGCCCAGCGGCTGGTGGACCTAAGAGCAGACCACAGCAACCTCCCTGCGCAAGACCCAGTAATCATCACAATGGCAGACATTCAAAAGAGGGTCTCAAGTATGAAGAGCTGGACAGCACCAGGCCCTGACATGATCCATGCCTACTGGTTAAAGAAGCTAACTTCACTCCATGAGTGCCTGGCTGGACAAATGAACCAGCCACTAATGGGTGGGACCCACCGTGATTGGTTGACTGAAGGCCGGACAGTCCTGATCCTGAAGGGACCTCAGAACGGAGCAGTACCAGGCAGCTACCACCCAATAACCTGCCTCTGCACAACATGGAAGCTCCTGTCAGGCATCATAGCAGCTAAGATGAGCAGACACATGGCTCAATATATGAGCAGCGCCCAGAAAGGAATTGGTAGTAACACCAGAGGAGCAAAGCACCAGCTACTGGTTCATAAAGTAGTCACTTGAGACATGCAAGACCAGACATACCAACCTGTGCACTGCCTGGATTGACTACAAGAAAGCCTATGACTCAATGCCTCACACATGGATTCTGGAATGCTTGGAACTGTACAACATCGACAGGACTCTAAGAGCCTTCATCAAGAACTCAATAGGAATGTGGAAAACAACCCTAGAGGCCAACTTCAAGCCAATTGCACAAGTCAACATCAAGTGCAGTATCTACCAAGGAGATACTCTGTCCCTGCTGCTGTTCTGCATAGGCCTGAACCCCCTCAGCCAGATCATCACCAAGAGTGGTTACGGATACTGAGTGGAATGGAACAACCATCAGCCACCTCCTCTACATGGATGACATCAAGCTGTATGCCAGGAGTGAACGAGACATCGACTCACTGATCCACACCACTAGGATCTACAGCCAGGACA
>NW_018128218.1:365341-366024 GCF_001952655.1 Monopterus albus
ATGATGGCAGCACAAGAACAGGCTCTAATCAATAGAGGCAGGGGTCTACCATACCAGACAGGACCCCAGGTGCAGGCTGTGCAAAGATGCCCAAAAGACAATCCAGCACATAACAGCAGGGTGCAAGATGCTAGCAGGCAGGGCATACATGGAACGACATAACCAAGTGGCTGGCATAGTGTACAGAAACATCTGCGCTGAGTACAGGCTAGAAGTCCCAAAGTCAAAATGGGATACACCTCCAAAGGTGGTTGAGAATGACCAAGCTAAGATCCTGTGGGACTTCCAGATACAAACTGACAAACTGGTAATGGCCAACCAACCGGACATAGTAGTGGTGGACAAACAGAAGTAGAAGGCCGTAGTGATAAATGTAGCGATCCCAAACGATAGCAACATCAGGAAAAGGGTACACGAGAAGCTCGAGAAATACCTAGGGCTGAAAGAAGAGCTAGAAAAGATGTGGAAGGTGAAGGCACAAGTGGTCCCCATGGAAATAGGAACATTGGGGGCTGTGACCCCTAAACTGGGAGAGTGGCTCCAACAGATCCCAGGAACAACATCTGAGATCTCTGTCCAGAAGAGTGCAATGCTAGGAACAGCTAAGATACTGCGCAGGACCCTCAAGCTCCCAGGCCTCTGGTAGAGGACCTGAGCTTGAAGGAAGGAATACAAGACTGCCC
>NW_018128218.1:366034-367069 GCF_001952655.1 Monopterus albus
ATATAAGCCATCCCTGATAGGCTAGTGGATAAAGCGCAGCGCACTCACCGGTTCAAATCAGGGTTGCAGCAGGAAGGGCATCTGGTCGCTGTGGTGACCCCTAAATGGGAAAAGCCACAAGTGACTTTCTATATATATCTACAGTGTGTGTATATATGTTCATTCATAATAATTCAGATTTTCATTCATAATAAAAAAAAAAGTATTGAATAAGCTTATATTGTTGTTTCTTGTGGCATGATAAGTTGAATAAAATGAGGCTGGCATACTTATGGCTTTTTATTTAATTGGAATGAATATTATAACATTAAATCAAAAGAAACATGAACATCTATCTACAAGTGTTGGTTTGTGCTCTTTTTTTAAATAAATCCAAACAACAAACAAACAGGAGTTTTAAATTTGGCCCAAAATACTGAGCAAAACCAGAACAGTAAACCATGGTGAACTAATCAGAGACATACAACACAATGTTTTTGTTCATTCGGTTTTGAAAAAACAACAAGAACATAAAGTGGTGAAATTTACTTATTTTTAAAGGAAATTTTTTGGCTTCTTTGAAATAACAAACACTCTATTCACAGAATATACAGTTCAATAAACACTTTGTTTACCAGTCCTTTTTTTAGGGTGTACTCACTTGTCAGGCCCTTATTATAAATTGCATTTTTTATTATTATTATTATTACCATTTCTCAGTGTTTGACTTATTCACAGTACATGCCCCCTGCCTCCAGACACAGCAGATCCTCCCGCCGAGTGTCCATTCAGTCAGGATATTGCAAGAAATCACAAAGAGAATGCAAGGGCAATGTATAGCCCCATGAGCAGATTTTTTTTTTTTTTTTTACAAAACCCCAAGAAATGCAAGATTTTTTTTACCCCAATCAGTCAAAACTTATTGTTTTCTTTGTTTGCTAGTTTACTGAATTTTGAAATTAACTATTATATTTTACAACAGAGCCCATGCCTGAATACTGTAACCACAATGTAAATGAGAGATGACTGTGTGGGCCCTTTTAATACTGCATACCC
>NW_018128218.1:367171-405440 GCF_001952655.1 Monopterus albus
TTTGGTCAACATTAGCAGTATGCAACAACCAGAACAGTAAAGACAGATCATATAACACGATACAATAACTTATTGGTCAAGCTCACAACACTATAGCTTTTCAACAGACTCTTTTTAAAACCACTGTCCAGATGAATGAAATGACAGACGTAGAGATGACTTCACTACTGCTCTTGATCAGTACATTATGCACAGCTTGACAGGGAAGCTGTGGACATCGACAACAGAAACACCAGAAACAACATCACTTGCATGATACAATTTCATGATTCAACTCTCACTTGGACAAGACATGGAAGAATTCAGTTCATACTAATGAGGTGTGTTTTCTTTTAAGGTCTAAACTGAGCTGTATCACAAACCAGTGCCAAACAGTAAAGAATACTGCATTACAACAAAAGAGTGAGACTTTTCAAAACCTCAGTTCTCCGTGGTGAAGCTAAATTACTGATGGCTGTATGTTTTGGTTGTTCTTTATGTTTTGAGGAAACGGATAAATTCATGGAACGCTTTATACATTTTAGTCTTGCAGAAAAAGGGTGGCTCCATTTGCCACAACAATATAACTTGTCATTGTAGCTCTCTTTCCCCAAAATATGATAACAGAATGGACTACAGTATGGAATTTAAAAGTGCTAATTGGTGAGAATTTTTTAGCTTCCTCAAAAGAAAAAAAAACAACCACAAAAACAATTAAAAAGAAGGGGATCAGTCATGTTGGCCTATAAGCTCAAAGCCCTACTCCTGCTCCACCATGGCACCTGCACTAATAGTGAGGTTCCTGTGGAGGTTTGGGTTTTGGCTGTGCCTGTTTCTGCTTCTCACAGAGGAGAAGGACGTATCACAGCCAGGAACTTTACACTTGTGAAGCAGTCGCAGATGGACAGTCTTGTAATGGGCTCTGAACGTGCCCTTGTTGCTGTAGACCTTTTGGCAGACATGGCAGGTTATTGGAGATCCACCCCCACCTCCCTGAAGCCCGCTTTGTCCTCCCCCAATGCAGCCCAGGGTCCTCTCTCCCCCATGTGCCAACTCCTCACCCCCAGGTCTCCCCACGCCAATCCCATCGCAGCTTTCATCACTGTCCTCCATGGGGAGTGCCTCATCATCCTCTTCGTTCCTTTCCCCTTCCTCGCTACCGGCTCCATCTGAGTCCCAGGAAGACTGAGCACTGCTGCTGCCACGAGGCGGGGCAGAGGAGGAGGTGCTCAGGTCCAGAACTGCTCCATCCTCCCCACTTCCAGCACCTTCTCCTCCTCCTAATCCCTCCATCTCTCCTAAGGGAGATGTCCCGGCACTGTCTGGTATTGTAGACATCTTGCTCATAGGGAAGACCAGGCCCATGCGGTTGTGTCCTCTGAAGATGACAGAGGCCTGGCTGCTTGGGTCTCTATGGTCGTGGCAGTAGTCCAGGCCAAGAGACTCTCTGTTTCTAGCACGGAATGAGGGTGGGTATAGGGTGTGGGCTGGGCTGAATGAGTCTTTGGTCAGCAGCTTGTGGTGCAGGTTCATATTTGCACTGTGTCTATAAACAAAAATAAAACATGCATTAAAATTCAATTCATTGCATTATACGCCATATCCAAAATACCTTAAAATACCACAAGACCATACACATTTATTGACATTTTTATTGCCTTTGTCTACTCTAAAATGTCACAGCAAGACAAGAAATGAATGAATCTAATCTTTTAGACACGCAAAGCAAGTGTAGAGCAAGGAATACACTAACAAGTCAGAAAGGTCTAATCAGCTCACTCAATATGAAACCATTGTATATGTGTGTATCTGTATGTGCTATAATGGGCCAGATGGTCTCCTAAACTGATGCAAACAGTGGCTGTGCTCATAGTTCTGTTACAGTATTAGAATGAAAGTCTGCATATGGAATTGTAAATATCCATGCAGACATCTGTGCAGACCCTGTGAGGGCATGGACAAAATTTACATCACACAGATTTTTGCAGCTACAGGAATATGGAAAGTATCATTTGAGCTTGAAAGCCAAGAATCTTTTCCATTCTAACCAAACTAGGGCTGCTGGTTTCAGTTACTCCTCCCTGCAGCATATTCACATGTTTCAGTGACACAGGGCTGATAATGGTTTGATCTATATTACTGATATCCAGGGTGTCTGCTAAGCAGAACCACAAGGAAGCTGCTGAATGAGCAAAACAGTAAGGCCTTAGAGTCGGGATATGAACTCTTGTCTCATCAAAAATAGTAAAATGTACATGCTTACATCTGTCAGTAATCCTGCAAATTTCAGCTGTACCATGAAGAAGACAGGGATGCCTCTCACCTGTCTCGGCTCCTGCGTGAAGGGAAGGCCGCGTTGCAGCCGTCCACTGTGCACATGTGCATCTCCTTCAGGTGGACACTTTGGTAGTGCATCTTAACGCTGTAGGAGTTCTTAAAGGTCTTACTGCAGATTTCACAGTGGTGTGGCAAGTCAGCATTGGGGCCGAGGTGAGACAGTCCTGAGTCACCATAATCATCTACACAGGCATCAGATCCCTCCCTGTCACAGTCTATGAGATGGAGAGTGCCCCCATTAGTCAGCTTGTGCTCCCCCTCATCCCATTTAAGCTCAGAAATCATGTTAGCTGCATGAAGCGAGTTTGTCCTGTCCACCCTTTCTTCTTTGCCACTGGGTTCCTGACAGAGTAAGTTGTTGTCACAGTGGTTTTCCATCAGTCTGTTTTCAAAGGGGGGGGATGCACACATGATTACCCCTTTTTCTGCTTGCCTTGGCTGGTCATTGTTGTCCTCCCTCTCTGTCACTTCTCTTTTTAAAGTTTGATCCAACAAATGTTTGACACTGTCCCTTTCTTTCTCTGTACCAGTCTCTCTTGCCTCCTTCTGCTCCCCAGCTTGTTTAGCACACATATGCTCTTCTGCTCGACTACCGTCGCATTCTTCCTTTTCCCTGCCCTGTAAAGGAGCCTCATCCTCAGAACTGCTCTTGTTACACATCTGGTCATTTTGCTCTACTGCCTCCTTCTCTATCTTTATTGGCATGCTTGACTTTCGTGACTTTTTCTTTGGTATAGGGTCTGTCAGGTAGGGTTCAGGAGCTGTGGTGGGTTTAACGGGTACAGAGGAGGACAACAGAGGAAGGGAGGGCAGTGTTCCTGGGGTATTGGCAAGCTCTGCTGGAGTTACTAGGCTGCGGTAGAAAGGCAGAACTGGCTGTACTGTTTTTAAGTTGGGAAAGAGGATGCCACTCTGGCCCATGCTGGGAAACGAGCTGCTGTGGAGCTTAGGCCCACTGTCCACATGGCTGACCATGTAGCTGGGCACTGACTTATGGCTTTCTGCAGAACAAACAGGCATGGCAGTGCCATATTCAGGCCTCTTCTCTCCCTGAGAGCTCTCATCAGCAGAGATGCTGCCCCGCAGGTCTTTGTCCCGGTTGTTGCGGTTCATGGGCATGTGTAGCCGTGGGTTTGGGTTGGCACTATGGCGATTGCGACTGCGCAATGAGCTGAACACCATGTTGCAGCCCTCAATCGTACACTTGTGCTTAATCTTCAGGTGCACTGCATTGTAGTGGATTTTTAGTGTGCCTTTGTCATAAAATGTCTTTTCACAGGCGTTGCAAAATACACGACCCTTCTTCAGAGAGCCGCCTCCAGAACCACTCCCGTTCCTGTCCAGGGAGCGCCGTTTCCCCTCAGGAGACATTTGTGTTATATCAGACATCATGGAGGGTGTTCTAGGTGTGGAAGGTCCATCTGAGTAGTTGTCGCTGGTGGAGAAGTCCTCTGCCTCAATCTTTGTCGTGGTGGAGAAGCTGTCTATTGGCTTGTCTCCACTTCGGTCTAGATCAGCAGTGAACGAACCAGAGCTGGAGCCTAGAAGGCTGTTCTCTGGAGGGTGTGAAAGAGAGAGGGGGCTATCCTTCCCTAGACCATCTTGTCCTTGATCATCTCGTCTCTGACCCTGCTGCTCCACTGACCCATGGCATGACTGCTGGTGCTGCTGGTGTTGCTGGTGCTGCAGTGTTGCTGTTGCTGAACCCAGAAATGGTGCAGGAACAGAACCTAACAGCTGGAATGGCAGCATGAAGGCCATGCTATTGATAAAGTTCTCAAAGTGATGCATGCTGTTGCCACTCAGCTTTTCTACTTTGGATGTAGAGACATTGGTAGCTGTGCGTGGGGTGTTGTGCTCAATGAAAGTGCGGATATCAGAGTTGGTGTGGGTGCTGGGAACCAACACCGCCTGACCCTCTTTGTCCTGCAGAGCCATCAGCTCCACTATGGACTTGGTTTCACCAAAACGCAGAAACTGCTGGAGCGTGGCAATCTCTTCCTCGAATGTCATGATGGCCCACCGATCCAGCACCTTGCCTGCTACATCCTACAGACAGTGCAAGAAGAAAAGGAACAGCAATGTAGTAAAGGAAATGGGAGAGTACAGAGGTTTAAAATAGATTGAGAAAGAGAAGGGAAGTGAAAAAGAGAGCAATTTCATCATTAGCATTATACAGTATGTGTCTGTTGGGTTGCTCATACATATTCACAGAGTGCATTAGATGACACACCCTATCAAGCAGAGTGGCAGAGCAGCTAAATAAAGGAATTAGATGGCATGTCGATACAAGCGGGCAGCCTAGAACCATGAGAACTCTCATCACGCAGACACTCAGTGTTTCATCTTGCAGGTCATTTCTCTTCATTTAAATCATGTGAATTTATCCACTCTGCTTCAGCAGAAGCTGACAAAGAACACACACAAACATGGTGGTGAAGACACACACAAGCATAATATGCAACATGTGCACTCATATACACACTCCCAAAGACATGTAAAGATAAATATGTGCACAAATGTACCACACACACACACACACACACACGCACACAAGTCAGGGAACAGTGATCAGAAGGCGCCTCACACTGATCAAGCGGGTCCTCTCTCCCTTAGCCCAGCAGTAATCACATGTGAGTTTGGGCGTCTTTGAAAATGAGGAGCAGCTTCATGCCATAACCGTGATTAATATTTCATCACAGAGCATTCACTGGGCGCCTGTCGAGAATTCTGACTCTACGTTTGCCATTAGATGAGCTAACATGAATTAAACGCTGTCCAGCTTGAATACTTGATGATGTACTAATCGAAGAAAGAGTTTGCACTGACACGGTGCCGGCGGCCCAGGCCTCAGCTGCTTTGGCTTCAGCTTGAGAAGAAATCTGGAGCAAAAGACATAATATTTACAAATCTACACAGCACAGTCTGGAGATCTCCTCATGCTGTTGGTAGCGCAGCAACACGCAGACCACAGCAGAGGGGTCATGGCACTGGTCACTACATCTTATCCAAAATTCTCCTGTCATGGTTTCCTGACTCCTCTTCTCCTTCTCCTCATCTTCCTCAGAAATTCTCTTACATCATATATTCTTGCTCAGAGCTTCTGGGTCTCATTTTGGCCTCTGGGGTGTGGGGGGTTTTAAGTATTTTTTTGGGCATTTGTTGCCTTTATTTTACCCTAATTATTGACAGAGAGGTGGACAGGAAATAAGGACACAGAGCAAGAGAGGAGGAGACCTGTAACAAGTGTCCATGACTGGACTAAAATTGCAAACACAGTGTGTGCAATGTGCACACACAACCACACATAAACATTCAGCTATATGTGTGCCAGCCTCTAGACTGTTTTTAGAGGCAGTTCTGCTGTGAAAAGAGAAAATTAAATTTTAGATTGGAACAGTTTTGATATCTAAAGGAATAGACTGTAGGAAATAGTTAGCTTCCTTCACAAGATCCAGATGAAAAGATTGATATCAATGTCTGTGTGTTAAGAAAACTGCTGTAGTCAGAACGTGTTAGCTCAGCAGAAAGACTGGAGGCAGAGACAAACCTGGCTGCTCTATGTCCAAAGTTCAAACACAGGCCTACCACGACTTCTAAAGCTGTTCTGAATGATGTGTACATACAATGTTTTACAAAAAGGCTGCACAAACAAAGAACAGAAATGTGAAAATGTCATGCATTGTTAAAATGGAATATGCAAATATGGCATAATCATATGGAATAAAAAATATATATTTTAGTTGTCACAATTACATCATTTTGTTACAGCACATCTGTTTTGTAAAATCAAATTGGGAGAACAGGTGATCCATGAACAAAAATGAATCAATGAGATGAAAATAATGATGATAAGGAAAATACATGACAAACTGGATTTATCTATAAGTGAGATAAGTGCCACTTAGTGCAGTGGTTCCCATCCTTTTTTCCTTCACATATTTGCAACCTTTCCCTGCATGTTTATATTACAACGATACTGTTCGGGTCAATTTGACCATGAACAGAAGAGGTGTCTCATGTTAATTTATAAACATCACTTCATAAAAAGAAAAGATTTCAAAATATAAAATAAAATTTAGGAAAAATCACTGTCATGTAAAAATAATGTATGTTTATATGTAGGTCTTTATATGTACAGTAAAACATTTTTAACATGCATTTTTTATGAAAAATGAGTGCATTATCCTCATTAAACTATAATCTGTGAGTGGTAAAGAACACCATTGCACTAAATATTGATTTAAATGGTTAGTAATGGTCAAATTGACCCAGGAACATCACTGCTGTTCCTGAGAAACTAACATAACAGGCAGGTTAAGGAATCCATGGGGTGTACCACTTGTTAGGTTACTGCCATAGAAATGCAGGCATGAATTTTTATTTTAGGAGGAAAGAAATATCTCACCCTAGTTTTTGGGGACCTTGGGGGTCCCTAATAATATATCAGTCATAAAATGTGCCCCCCCCCCCAAAAAGGGTATAAGGGTTGCTATAAGGGGTACTAAAACCGGGTCTAACTGACAAGCAGCCTGCCTGTGAAGCCCCTGTGGTGGTGAATGATCAGCTAATCAATGCTGGATTTCCCCGGAGCACATTACCTGTTTGTTTTGACTGCTTGGGGCCAGTGTGTCTGCTGCATGTGATGTGTTGTTGGTTAACCAGAGGGATTAACGGCCCATGATGTTATTGTCGGTGCTACGCTACCTATTGGAATTAATCGCACTACTATGGGACTATATGTGGTCGTGTGGGGCAAGACACAGCAATCACCAGTTGGATTTACTGACCTTGGAGCTACTTGAAAGGGAGTGATGTTTCCACTATTCAGTGGGACTTAACAATAAGTTAAAAAAACATGTTGAGTGTCTGTTAATTCCTTGTCTCTAAGGTTAGAAAGAATTGTTGTAAGTTACTATGTCTGCATTATGCCAGTTAAAATATAGGGTTTCTCAATTACCCGCTTTGTTTAGAGTGTTACACATCTCTTTTCATCTGTACATATACCTGTTTACCTATCTATGGAGGAGAAATTCAAATTAATTAATGCCATTGTGGTTTGTTGTGCTGTCCACTTTTAACACAACACTGGCAACAGGAGTTGTGCATGCTCACAAACTGTCCTCTCATTTTCAGAAGGAGGCTCTTTGGTCTTATCATTCTGAAATAATTACAGACTATTTGGAGTTATGATGGGTGCAAAGCTAATCTAGGTTCTAGGCAAAATAATGTGCAAGTAGACCTCCCTGGATATTTCCCACCATGCTGTTCCACATGCACAGCCAAAAAACAAACAAACATATTTTTAAAAAGTTTTATATGCAGAGTGTTGATTAACCAGTAAATGTGTTATTATGATATTATTTAACATGTGCACATCTAATTTTGATAATGTCGTACCCTTTGAGCAGACAATCCCTAGGGGGGACGTGCACCCCAGCTTGGGAACCATTGGTTTAGACTACTACCCACTACCTACTACTACTGATAATGAGAATTTTGTCTGGCAAGAATACACTGAAATACCACAAACTGAGGAATGACGGGTTGTTTAGGTTGACTGTCGGGGCAACTGTGGTGGGGAGATTCAGACTCACATAGACAGGCAGGAAGAGATGTTGACTGTACCTACTATAGCTTAACCAGGCCACACCATCTCACACAATCCAGTCCAGTTCAGGAGAAAACAGGAGTGTGACGTGGGGTTTAAGGCAACAGATGAACAAATAGCCAGGACACAAGTCCAAGCCTGTTAAAGTTAAGGGTGAAACATTTTATTAAAGGACGATTATATCTCCACTGTTGCAATATACTCACAAACACAGGAATAGTCCATTCAAATTACACCAGTAAAATTGTATTATGTCTTAGATATGTCTATCAACTGCACATCTGCTTCACGATTGGGACAGCAGCAACTCTGTGGGTTCAAAGAAGTGAAACTGAATATGAGAGCATCTCATAAAGTCTTACAACAACAAACACCAGGGGACGTATATCTGGATTTTTATGGATGTCAGTTAGATGACCCTTGTTACCTAACATAATTAAACTGGTCTATAAAAGGTTTGATATGATGGTTGTGGTATACAGACATCTAGTGGCCACAGTTTATCTCAGCAGTTCAGCTTGTAAGTCAGTGTAACATATGAACTAAGATTATATGCACTGTCTGATCAATCAATTGGAAATACAACAGAATTTGGTGTTTTTCAGCTATACTACCTTCATGATGTACTGCTGCCTACAACCTTTTTGTTGTTCCTTCTGCTCTTCTACCCTGTAAATCAGCCCCGTCTGCCACCTAGCCAAGGTTAGGGAAGCATTTTTCACATTGTGAATAGTCATTTCAAACACTCAACTACAAAGGACCTCTAATTTGCTCAAAGTCCAAAACAGTGGCTGCCAAACTGAAGAGGTGGTGTTCTATTACACAGAGAAAGTGCAACAAAGAAAGAGCGAAAACCAGGGTTAACAGCAGTTTGGCTTTTTGAGATGGCGAGCATTAAAAGCAGCCAATTAACCCAAATTTGAATTTGATGTGGCTGTCTTACTTCTGGATGTGTTAGCATCTAAAACTAGCATTTTTCATCCATCCATTATCTATACCACTTATCCTGAAAAGGGTCATGGGGGGCTGGAGGCAATCCAAGTGGACAATGGGCGTGAGGCGGGGTGCACCCTGGACAGGTCGCCAGTCTATCACAGGGCTGACATGTAGACAAACAACCACACGCACTCATGCTCACTCCTACGGGCAATTTAGTGTCACCAGTCAACCTAAGCTGCATGTCTTTGGACAGTGGGGGAAGGAAGCCGGAGCACCCGGAGAGAACGGGCAAAGGGAGAACATGCAAACTCAACACAGAAAGGCCCTGGGTCGGCTGTGACTAAAACCTGAAACCTTCTGCTAGCATTTTTGTTTTGGCAACATTAGCAACCTAGCATGGTCATGATTTTTACCTTTGTGTTATAATAATATGATTTTAATTTGTGAGTAATTCAAGCTTTGTGTAACACCAATGCTATGTGGCTGAAAAAAAAAATAGGTAGAGTATCTTTAATAAATAAAGCTATGGTGAGAGGGGTGTGTGCACAAGGCTAAGGATAATCACCTTTATTGGCCAACTAAGTTCAGTGTCTTGCCCAAGGACACTTCGACATGTGGACTGCCGGCACCGAGACTTGAACCTTCAGCCTGGGAGACGACTGCTCTACCCACCACACTACTGTTGCCCCTCCTAAATACTAAATACTAAATACTAAATATTGTATGTTACTTTAAACATACAACATCTGAAACATGGGATGACCCATACAACTGGTAAGATCTTGGTTTTGGTCTGTGTACAATGGTCGTTGCACCCATGTATTGTTTGCCAAAACAATCCCATTACATAGCTTAAGAGGCGACTATGGTTGTTAAGCTAAACTAATTACATCAATAACTAGCTCTGTGCTTAAACCTGAGATTGATATTGGTTTTTACATCTTACTCTTTGAAATAAGGTTAACAAGCAATATTTACCAGTTCATATGTTGAACTGTTCCTTCATATCAGCGGCTATCACCCCCTTTGTTACTGACTTTGTGAAGTGATGTGAGGAAAATCGACTGGTCCTGAACACCAGTAAGACTAAAGAGATGGTGATTGATCCCCAGCGGAAATCACCAGCACTCACTCCGGTGAGCTTTCAGGGCTCAGTCATTGAGATTGTGGACACCTTTAAATACCTGGGTGTCCACCTCAACAACAAAATGGATTGGACTGAAAACACTGATACCCTGTACAAGAAGGGACAGAGCTGCCTCCACTTGTTGAGGAGACTGAGGTCCTTTGGTGTGCGGGGGCACTCCTTTGGACTTTTTATGATACTGAAAGAAAGAGACTAAACAAGCTGGTCAAGAGAGCTGGGTCTGTCCTGGGCTGCCCCCTGGATTCCATCGAGGAGGTGGCAGACAGAAGGATGCTGGTAAAACTAACATCCATCATGCATGACCCCTCCCATCCCCTGCACCACACAGTCGAGGCTCTGAACAGTTCCTTTAGTGCAAGACTGTTACCAACTGAGTGCAATACTCAAATCCTGGGGTAAAATACATGGTTAATATGCACATATGTAAATTCTGTTCTTGATTATTCAAATACTTCATTCTGTCTATTTTTGAGTACTTGGAATTTATTTATCAGGATGTGTGTGCGGTGCTTGTTCTCATGGTGTTATGCTGTCTGTTCTCTATTGCTGCTTGAGGTACTGAAATTTGTTTATCAAGATATGTGTGTGGTGTTTGTTTCTCATGGTGTTATGTTGTTTGTTCTCCATTGCTGCTGAAACACTGAAATTTCCCCATTTTGGGATCAATAAAGTACCTACCTACCTACCTAGTTTTGTACACATTCCGGTCAACATGTAATTTTGACAGCAAACATACAGAAAATAAAAGGCCTTCCCCCACTGCTCACCTGGAGCACATATCCTCGTATGTAGTCCTGCAGTGTCCAGTCAAGGGCATTGAGGATCTGAATGACCTCCTCCTGTTTGAGGACTGAGAAAAGGCGGTCCAGAAGAATCTTGAGGCGAATTGGGATGGCTTGGGTGCCGTACAGCATCAGGCTGCAGATATCAAACACCACATTGGAGTGCACAATCTCCACCTGGCTGCTCTGGTACATGTGGTGCACCTTCAGCTTACTCAGGGCTAGAATACACACATCAGATTTTACTAGATTAGATCAGATAAACCTATACCAGTCCCTGCAAGGACATAAAGAGAAGACAGGGTGAAGAGAAACGACATAGGTTCATGAGTAAGAATTTAGCAATATCAGCAACATTTATTTAAAAAAAAAAACTAACTTATTAAAGACTAACTGTAAAAATATGGGTTGTGTGTATAAAAGAATTCTAATTCTCACTGTCTTTGGAAAACTCTTTTTGTTAGTTGCTTAAAAATTGGCAAGCTAGAGATGTATACATCCTGTGTACAAACATATAATTAAAAATGTAAAAATGTATGAGCAATAAATAATAAACATAAAATATTATTTAAAAATAAATTCATTATGACTGTGTGTACCCTTTCATTAATATCGTGTTGCGCCTCTGCTACGCTGACTCAGTGGTGCTGTGCAGTAGTTACAGAATCACATCTGCACAGGCACAATGGGTAATTTCCATTCAGTATTACAGTTGTCTGGTGAAAATGATGCATGATTCAACATGTGATATTTGAGTTTATTTGTAGATCTGTACTCCTAAAACTGCGTTCATAATCAACAATTTAAGGTAACAATGATTCATGCAGCACCTACATTAACTGAGTGGGAAAATGAAATGCTGCAGACACCAGTATAATTATTGTAAACAAATGTGACTGTGGCAGAATGTAGCAAGCTCTACTCTTTTACTTGCAGTCTCTCAGAGAATAAACAGGAGTTTCCATGACAATAAAAGCCCTCTTTATGACACAGAGCAGCTACTTTTTGCCTTAACTCTGCTTCAGCACACAGTGATTCTAAATGATGGCCTTCTTGGTTTACAGTTGCTAAGTGTGAGAGTACAGAGTGATACAGCAGGTATCAGTAACACGGTAAAAAAAAATTGTTTCTCCCAAATTACAGAAAAAATAAAATAACTATCTTAAAATATTTATCTTCTGTTATTTATCAAATTATTTAAGAAGTGGTGTAAAGTAAATAACTACATTGCTAAAGTACTGTACATTTTAGAGGCCAATATTGCACTTTTTACTGCGCTAGGCCATTTGATAACTTTAGTTACTTTTCAGAATCAGATGAATAAAACAAAATACATTATAATGATAAAAGTGTATCCATCCTGGGTGGGAAATTCACAAGCTACTCAGCAGTATATAAAGTACTTCAAATTCTAAGTATATAAGGTAGCTAACAATAGCTACACCTTTACCGGCTGCGACATTAAAGTGATGTACACAATAATGCATCAATAACTGTAATCTAGTAAAATGATATACATTAATGTGCCATTCTGCGTAATGGCTACCTTTCTACTTTAAGTATTTTGATACCAATAGTTTTATACTTTAAGTAATATTCTGAACACAGAAATTTTACTTTTAACAGAATATTTTTACACTGTGGTATTATCACTTTTACTTAGATAAAGAATTTGAATACTTCTTCCTTCGCTGCATTTAGGTGAATAGACTTCAGCGTACGGTGCACAATTCATCAGTACACAGTACATGTGGACTCATACAGCCGATGACTTCAAAATCAAAACCATATTAACACCAGTAACTTGTGACTTAATTGGACTTTAGCCCTTTAAATGAACCAAAGATCAACATTTGTTATTCCAGACAGTGGATAGCCTGTACTGTACATCAGCCCAACAGCAGCCAATCATGTTACACAACCCGGGGGTACAGACTAGCAGACAGACAACAGATGAGCCCTCATATCACACGCTAATGTAAAGACTCTACTGCGGGCACCAAAAATCAAACAGCACCATGCACAACATTCAGCTCAGACATGGCAAATGACTGTAATTGTGTTAGAGGAATATCATGCTAAGCCACAGCCAGTCATTTGTCTGTTTATTGAAAACAATAAAACACAAAATTTAAACAGCATTCAGTGTTTCTGTAAATGTCCATTACTGACTGTTACTTTCTGAAAAAGAATAACATGAAATTAAATTTGGCAAATGGTGCATAATAGCTTGTTTAAGGGTCAACACACAAACTGGGAACATGAAGCATGAGACTTAATTGTGACTCGCTAATTAATAATTTTGTCTCGTCTCTGAAACATATTTTACATAACGTGTCCCAGTCCCTCCATATAATTCACAGAACACACTGTCCGTGCTCTCTGCTGAGTTAATGGGCTCTGGGAAACATGTTGAGTGTGTTATTCTGATTCACTGGCACAGTATTTTAGGTGTAGTTCACTGTTGAACTGAGTCATTTTTCTATACTTTGGGCACAACTAAAATTCTGTTCACTTACACTGTACTGAGGTGAGGACATATCAGAGAGGGACCTAAAACCAGCTGTCCAGAAATGTGGCGGTGAGTTCTTACCGTGTGCTACCCAGCCATGCTTGCAGTTTTCACACTGCCTCCTCTTCAGCTTCCCGGGCTTGAAGCTGTCACAGTTACAGTTCACCAAAGTGCAGCAGATAGCCTGTTAACAAAAAAAAACATGTAGGATGTTAAAAAAATAATTGAATCTTTTAAATTACATTTATGATTTGGTTTCTGTAAATATAAAAACCTACATTATCAGAATAAAATAAATATTCAGTATTTCACTTCTGTGAAGCTATCTACTGGTCGAATTATTTAGATGGAATTATTATGGGGACATAATTTCATAAATTTTAAATGTCTTGTATTATTTCGTTCACATTTTACCCAAACTCAGTCAGTGTTAGAAACTTTGAAACCTTGAGTGGAATTTGAGCCACTGCCAGACCTGGCATGTCTCGAATTTTGAAGTATTTTCTGAGCTGAGCACATGTTAAAGTGCCTGACGTCAAAGAGCTTACATTACTGATACTTGTCCTTTTTCATAATTTGTATAAATTGAAAGGTTTAATACTTTTAATTGGTCATTTTTCTATGCATCCAGGAATGTAATATAATAGAAAATATGCTCTCTCATCTCATTCTTCTGTGACTGTGCAGTCAAGGAAAAATGTTCGAGCACATGCGGTTGGAGTTCTGCTTATTTTACACAGCTACATGAAAAATATACAACCATCAAGTTGCGCACAGAAACACAAAGGAAGAGCATGATTGCCTTAAATTATTTTGCTCTCAGGCTGTGCATTACTTATTACTGGGTTTGCCCTGTGGGCGTAGCACCAGCACAGGTGTGTGTGTGAGTGGTAGTAGTGCTGCAGGGCAGGTCCTCTACAGTAACCACATGGCTTACATAACACTGTTGGGTTCAGCAACCTGTCAAACCGATGGTTTCTGTCATTCAGACATAGGTCATCTTTATGTTCATCATAGCTATATTCAGACACACCTGCAAAAGTGACAGCGAGAGCCACAGTACAAGCGCAGTATTTTCCATATGCGTGATATCATTGTAATCTTGTGCATGCCTATCCATTAATGTGACTGCATGCAGTTCAGACTTTGTCATGTTGAAAGTAATACATACGTGTTACTAGGCCCGACCTATTGCTGGCCCATTCAGATGCCATCAGATTAATGGAAAGAAGGCGTCACAGGGCTTCAGACATACTTGGACCCATCTCTATTAGGCAGTGCCTACCACACCCACAGGTCATAGTAGTCATTTGCTAATGTTTTTTTTTTCTTTTCAAGACAAACATGCAGAAAAGCTGTGTGAGTGGACGACAGGCTTGAAGTGAGGAGTGAATGGTGGTAATGAGTCAAGCTTTCTGGGTAGCTGCTGACTTGGCAGTGACCCTGCAGAGAGGACTCCAGTGCACTGATACACAAAAAATGAGTCTGCCTCTCCTTTCTCTTGAACAAAAAAATCATTTACACACCAGGAACTGAGAGAAAAGCATCATCAGATTTATGATCAAAGCCAGTGTTGTTAGTACTACATACTGAAAATCTCAGAGTGGCTGTGGTACGCCACATCTCTCCCTCTGCATCTATAATGCATGATCAGTGGGGTTTTAGTATACATGAGCAGCATGCTTAGCTCCTCACTGGAGCTCACTCCCTCTCCACGGGTGGAGGAGGAAGAAAAGAGTGGGTGGGTGGGTGGATGGGTAAGGGGCCTCCTCCTTCTCATTTAGTCAGTCGCTTAGTTCTGTGCTCGAGGCTGGGCTTGTCCTTGAGATCTGGGATTACAGTAGTTCACCTTACAATAACCTCTCATCATTAGGATGGATAAACTGACCCGAGATGAAGGTGGTGGCAGCTTGCTGGCCTTGAAACACAGTGTGATAACTCCGGCCTTCAGTCCCATGACATCCATTTGCTTTGCTTTTCTCTCTATCGCCCTCTCTGCTGGCTCATATCTCCAGTTGGCTGGCTCAGCCTCCTCCAGATACCGGTAAGGTGTAAAGACCCCCAAGATCCCATCATTACAGAGCACCAAGAACCAACATGGCCCAATTAGGCTAATCCTATCCCACTGTGGGTGCACACACACCTCCTGCTGCTGTTCCCCCTAATATCCATCTCAATCAGGTACCCCTACTCCCTCACGAGCCAGTGGCGTGCGCACACATGTGCACACCCACACTTGGTCATTTATCTTAATTAGCAGTTCATTTCATGAGTTCCTGAGAAGAAGAAAAAGAAATATGGCGGTGCAGGGCAGGCCAGCACTACAGTGGCGCTCGGTGACAAAGTCCCCCTGCCCTCCTCACCTTGTCTTTCTCTGTAAGTTGTCACTACAAAGCCATGGCTGCTTGCACACATCAGTGAAGTTGAAGACAGGAAGACTAATTGTACAAAATAATGTGGTTGGGTCAGTGGTCCTGAAGTCTAGCGCAGTGTCACCTTCTTTATATCAGTGAGGCGTAACGGTGTAGCCACACTTCAGCTCCTCCATCCCCGAAATCTCTACACACCTTGAATATGTTACACATGCCGTTAATCAACACTTTTAGTACATGTTGTTGAATAAAAAACAAATAAGTCAGGGCTTTGCAAACTGAAAAATTGTGCTTTCATTAGTAGTTACATATAGATAGTATATATCAAATTAAATACAGAATGGCTTAAACTGCTGGATTATTATTTAGCATCTTCTAGTCCACACAACACCTCATTTTGTAATTTGCCTGTGTGATTACTACAATGCATACACATAAGTAAAAGGCAACTAGATGTGCATCAACATTTTTTATTAACTGAGCTTCTTCCATCTGTGTTCATTTTTGACCAAAAGCAACAACATGCCAACTGAGCAAACTCCAAGCAAAAAATTGGATTAAAGGGGGAGTGGGGGAATTAAATACTGCTGAAAAGAGTGAAACCTGAACATGAAGACGTGCCCATTAGTTTCACAGAAGTGACTGTGTCCCTTGCTGATACAGCCTACACTTTAATGTGAATTCACCATTCGGTCTCTCTGTGCGTGTCTGGAGTCTGGTTGTTGCTGCTAAAGCCTACTTGGTTGAGAGAATGTGCACTCAGAGGTCGGGCTGTGTAGGATGGATGGAGGCCATGAAGGGAGGTTAAAGAGAAAGAAAGTGAGGTCAAGAAAACAGAAAAGTGTGAGGTGAAGAGAAGGCGGGGATGACGTAGAAATGTGTATGACATGATGACCTGATCCTGGGTGATACAATACTGTACACTGAGGTGAGTGAAAACACACACAGTAATGACATTTGGACTGGACTTCAGTTAGAGTTCAACTTGTATTTATTTCTGTAACAAACGATTCCCTATATTGACACATTTAGAATTGTTAAAACCTCTAACCCAGCTGTTTACACATTACGTTCAGACATTCTGAGGTCACTACGGAGATTTAGATTTGAGCTATTTCAGCATTATTAGCAAGATTAGAACGAGAAAGTATATTTGAACCCAGGAAAGCCCAAACTCTGTACTTTTACAGAAATAAGAATGAAAAAACAAAAGCTATGTGCTGTCTGCTCTGAAACATTATCTCCATCCTACTGCTGGACTGTCTACAGCCAAAACATTCCTCTCTCTCTCTCTCTCTCTCTCTCTCTCTCCCTCTCTCTCACACACACACACACATATACACACACACACAAGAAACAAACTGAAATAGTCCTCTCTGGCTCTTAAAATAAAATCCTGCCATATGTCCTGAACGGCCACGGTGCTTTAGGGACCGGGCAGAAGCAAACAGCTGCTTTGACAAAGACAGTTCAGGGATGGACGAGGACTTGTTGGCCTAATGCAGTGGAAAACTAATCAATTAGCAGCAGCCCAGCACTAACTGGCACTCAATGGGGAAACAAGTGGTGCTGCTGCCAAAGAGTGAATAACAACAGGGCTATCATCAGCTCTGAGGAAGAGAGAATCTGATGGCCAAGTGAGAGGGGATCAAATTTTACTATGAGCCATTAATCAGTTAACAAGACAATTACGAGACAGGGGAAATAAAGGAAGTGAGAGTTTCCCTGACAGGAAATATAAATAATTGCTGAACTGCATGATATTATTCATTTACTGTTCACTTTTTGTAGAAATTAAAGCTACTGTATTTTGGCAGCTTTCCTCAAAAGCACCCACAGGCTGGAGCTCTGCTAGAGAGGAGGCTGACACCTCATGTGGAACAATAGCAAAGAAACTGAAATTTTAATGATGATGATGATGATGATTATTATTATTTTAAAACTTTGGCAAGCCACTATTATTTCTGGTCACAGTGTTAGTTTGTAAAATGAAGAGTCTACAAATTGTTTTGGGAATGTCACTCTTGAAAATGTACATTAAATTAGTAGGGACCAGTTAGTAAGCAACTAGATTTACTAATGAGTAATAAGTAATGCTTTGTAGATCAGCTATAAGATGTTAATAAGAATATTTTGGAATTTCAAGGTTGACTAGAATTGTCCTCACAACCTGCCAACCCAGTTGAATGGTGGCGGACTGATTAGTAAAGCACTGTCAGATTTATTAAAAAGTTAGTATAGTGATTGATTGATAAGTCAATCAGTTAATCATCAAAAATAATTGAATTAAAAAAACTGACTGGCTCTGAATGTGTGAAGTTGCTGTGTTTTCATGCCACTACAAAGTAAATAGCTTTAGATTTTAGGCTGTTGGTTAAACAGGAGAGCGATTTCAAAAAGACACTTTGGGCTCTGGAAGGCTTCTTTTTTACTGGATTTTTAATAACAAAACAACTAATTGATTAACTGAAAACCAATCGACAGAATAGCCCTATTTTTTTTTAATTAGCTGGAAATATGTATAATAAGTTAGAATGTAAATTACATATAATGGAAGTTTAAACCTTGCAAACTGATTTTGGATTACATAATTCTAAAACAACTACTGAACAGTCGATCATATTTCTAATACAGTCTAGTTTTGAAATTAAAGGGCAACATGTATTTAAATGGATAAAAACTGCAGCATGGCAACAAAGAAGAACTGGACACTGACACACATGCAGTGGAGACTTGATCACAGCCAGAACACACAGAAAACACTCAGGAATTTAGTGGGAGTTTGGTGTTCCTGGTACCACTCAGACGTGCACCACGAAAACCACCCCAGCAGCAAAACTACACCTGGCCCATCACGGATCACAGGCTGTGTCTGCATGTGTGCGCTACACATGAAGAACATGGTCTCAAGAATAAATCAGGTCTTGTACAACGTTGTGTATGTGACAGCAAGGTAGTAAAATGTTCATTGATGACAAGTAAGTAAAAGTGGGGTTAGGATACATGAGCTGCTCAGCAGGCGGCAGGATCCTGCCTCAGTTTATGATTTAATGTCACTCACTAAGAAAGAGCACTTTAACACACAGCACCAGATGAAAATCGCTCACTTGTGATATTCTCTAACATCATTACATCAAGTTTAACATGAAATATTTAACTTTTTATACATCCATTTCATTTAACAGCTTCCTCTAAAGTAAACTGCATGTCAGTAGCAGCTATGAAAATGCACTTAAAATGAAAAAGTAAAATCATGAGCACTCCTTTAACACCACACTGGACCTGGAAAGTAGAAGGCAAACCCAGGAAAAGCCTCAGCAAGTGCAAGTAGTGACAGGCTGTGTTTGAGCCCATTAAGAGTCTATACAGCCCAAAGACAGCATGAAAAAGTCATTATTTCAAACTCATCCAGCAGTCAATCACAAGCACACACACACACACACGCGTGCAGTCAAGCAGGCAAAAAGGTGGTAAATCTTTACCTGAATATCCATGAGAAACAGCTGCCTTCTTTAAAGAAAATAAAAAATCTTAAAAGACAAAGAGATGAGTTTGGGAGGGGTAGAAGGAGGCAAGCCAAAGTTTGGCTGTGGCTCCCCGTTAGGAACTTGGAGGGACTGTTAGGCTCAGAGAGGGAGTAAATGAGGGGAACATGTTAGTACACTGAGTCTGAGAGAGTCTGGCTCCCAGCTACGCTCTGATTAATATTAGATCTCCCTCTCTCCTCGCCTGCCTCTTGACAATCTTGTCACATCTGGCTGACAAATCCTCACAAGTCTTTTGGTGGCAGCGCAAAGCAGATGCATAAGGTGACTGCTGTGTGTGTGTGTGGAGTCTGGGGATGTTAAAGGGGTAGGCTGGGGCCAGGAGGGGCGGATCACCGCTCAAGGAGACGCTGAAGGGACCATCATGAACTTAATGAAGTTGATGGGGTTGGCAGGCTCCAGTCTGCACCGCCGACACAAGCAAGCACACACAAAGTGAAGTACAGTTCTGTAAAGATGAGC
Organism: Monopterus albus; assembly: GCF_001952655.1. Classification (NCBI taxonomy): domain Eukaryota; kingdom Metazoa; phylum Chordata; class Actinopteri; order Synbranchiformes; family Synbranchidae; genus Monopterus; species Monopterus albus. Next base: position 386,858 of record NW_018128218.1, read on the forward strand.
AGGGGGCCTAGCTCTGACTCCTTTTCTGTGTGTGTGTGTGCCTGTTGTGCCCTGTAGCACTAAAAAAGAACAGAGAGACACCCACAGAAAAGGTAGAAAAGAGGAAACAAAAGATGGGAAGAGTGAGATAGCAACAGGAATAAAGAGACAGGACAGGAGTGTTAAAGGAAAGCCAGAGTGGGCCGTTCTGCCTACATTTCTTTCTCTCTCTCTCACACACACACGCAGCAAATAAAGCTAAATCACTTTCATGGATTGCTGGTGGGATGGCCTCTCACTCATCTGAAAATGGAAAAGCCAACCTAGTAGAGGACCATAAAATGTGTGAAGAGGAAACACACAGCTCACATGGCAAAATTATGGCAGAGCGTGATCATAACTTAATGAAGGCATTTTTAAGATTCTATTTGTTTTATGATGAAGGTTTTTTCCCCTTTAACATTAAATTAAATTTTGTTAAATTGAACAATAGTGGCTATTAATCTATTTTACAAGCTTTTTACTGACAATAAAATATGATATAATCATATCAATCAATAAGATGAATCGTTGTCCCCCCTTAATATACATCCTCATTATTGAGAGGCTAAAAATAGTGATAATGTCAAAACTGATAAATGACATTAAAAAGTCAGGTGTCTACAATATATATCATTTTTTAAAATGGTAAAACGTTTAGATCATTAAAAAATACAAAAAAGTGAAACATGAAAACTGTGTTTTTATATCCCCTGAAAAAAAATAAATGAAAGGAAAGTCCTGACGTTAACCACCAATGATCAGACAGTATCTGCTCCATCTGCTCTTCATTGCATCTATTTTTATGTTGTTGTGGAAGTTAAACTCCAGCCTGTTTGGATTCCCCACTCTGCTCTGACACACAGTAATCTAACAGAGAATAAACCACAACTGTTTAGCCCTGTTTACACACATACAGGCATGTAGAGAGTGTTTGCTGCTACTGACACCACTACCACACAGACAGCTCAGCTAATTGTTACATTATGGCTGCAACAAAACATTAGGCTGCACATGAATTGTTTTCCATGCGGCTGTGGCCGGCGGCCAGGCTGCCCAGGCTACTGCCTAGGCGGGCAGATGAGCGGAGGGGAACAGGCCCAGGTAAGAGCTGGGGGCTGGTTCTGGCTCCTTGAATGATTTGAATGAGATTCTATGTCTTTAGGACAAGTGAGAAAGACAATACAGTGAAGTCAGATGAAGAAATACAGATTTAATAGAACAGACTAGAGTGAATCCAAACAGGAAGAACAGAATATAATTTTAAAAAGATGATGAAACAGAATAGAGAACAATAGAAGGGGATCACACACTACACAGTGGGAACCCTGACTCAACTGTGGTTCAGTTATTGTTTACTGGGAGTTGTCTCTGGATTCTTGGAAGGCACGTAAGGACGATCTCTGACCACACCGAGCCGCGCTGTGACGTTCTCACTGTGACTTTCATCACATAGGGATTTCACATGTTTCAGACAGACTCAAACTAACACACATGTTAGTTCTGGGATGAGTTTTGAAAACTTTCAAACTTTCAAAACTTCAAACTTGTCAATTACCAAAACCTGGCACAGACTGTCCTGTCATATTCAGAACTGTAATCACGTACTCTTTGATGAGATAGTTCTGTAGACTGTTTTACACAGAGTTCTTGTAAAACCGCCTGTATTTAGGGAACAGCTCACATTTGAGAACTTTGGCTTCTTTTGCTAAATGAATAAAAAGGTTTCCAGAAAAATATGTATTTCTCAAAGTGAGGTGTTGAAAAGGTACTGCTTTGATCTAGTAGTGAAACTAAAAGACATCACCTTTCTACTTCTGGTACTGGTATCAAACATTTACAGTGCTACCCAGTCCTGTAGGTCACTACGTAACAACTTGAAACAAAAAATCCTAAAGTAAATCACAGACTCCCAGCAAAACTGAAGTATATGTCATCATGCTTTGTCACACTTCAAGTAACAAATACACGTGTACGATCATATGACATGAAATACGCTACATCTACATTTTTTCTGATCTCAGTTAAAAGTCTGCACTGCTGCCGCCTGCCACTCCAGTCTACATAAACTCCTTCCAGTTTGTCTTTGTTAATCCCATCCTGATCATGTGTGCAGGCGGAGTGTGTGACAGGAGCCGGAGCAGACAGAGAATAGTGGTGAAAAGCCATGTCTCCTACCTCAGCCATTGTCATTTAGTCATATGTTTCCAAGGATACCGTGGAGTTTGCCATTCCCCGCGAGTCCCACAAAACAACTGTCTCCAACTCTCCTGTCTGCACAAGTACTAACGCAAAAGAGCCATCACACCCAGCAGCGACTACTTCAACAGCAGACACACATGTACGCTGCTTCTCTCTCTTCTCTCACGCTCTCTCTCACACACACATACTGTGAACCACCAACACTCACGCCACAAAAAAAGAGAAGTCACTGTGCTTTTACTCTCACTGCACAGATGCACACACACACACACACACAAATCTCCTCTGCTTTCTCTCCTCTAATGTTGCAGTGGACTGACTCTAAACTACTCAAGATGTTCAGTGTGTGTGTGTGTGTGTTGAAACTGGGCACAGGGGATTGGAATGAGATACTCTCACTCGCCATTCTCACATCACGCTCCCTCCCTAGCCTGCACACATAACACACACACGTGTGCATGAAGAGGTGTGCATGCTTTTTTACACTCACAAACACACACACACATGCACAAGTGCTTCTACCCCCTCGGAGTCACAGGGCAGTCCCCTCACAGCTGGCTGGAAGGGGGCATGACACTCATCTTTCACAGAGATTTGATCAAAAGGAATCACAAAGGCTGGAGGCTCTCCTAATGCAGTCAGGGGAGACTCTCCCTCTTTCCCCCTCTCTCTCTCCATCTGAGTAATGCCCTGAATCAACGCTGCCCCTCTCGGTGCACACAGCCCAGTGTGTGTCAAGATTCACCTTAACGCAGCCCTGTAAACAGCCTCCATAACAAGTTATGCCTTGTGCCGTCAGGAATGTATCATTGAGTGTGTTGAGTGTTTCTCTGGAAGAGGGGGGCTTCAAACACAGCGAAGACTAAGTCTGAGTTATCTTTAGGAATACGAGTACCTCAGGCTGGGTATCAAACCGCAACACTTTGTTCATACTGGCCTAGCTGTTTGTGTTAGAAACCTGCTGAGAGCTGCTAATGAATGTCTGCTCCAACTAGCAGCCTTGTTTATTTCAGATCTGGATCAACTTTAGACTAATTTATTCAGAAAAGGTTTCTGTGCAGCATTTGAGATCTTTTCATATTAAATATATTAAGTATATGTATTAATTTTGCAGTGACTTGACCTGAGACATTCATGGTTTGTAGATTCATTAAGCCCATGGTGATACCTCCAAACCACTTTGTTAGTGCGACCAACAGTCAGACAACATCAACATTAGCACTGAATAATAACTCAGAAGATTATCAAAACAGTGCGCCTTGTTCTTCTGTCAGCGAATTATTCAACTACTCTGTGCCTGAAATGGTTTTTCCTGTGTTTATCATATTCAGATAATCACTTGAGCTCTAAACCTAAGTTTCCCATTCTCACAAGTTGAATGTTAACATGGAGGGAGTTTACAAATTCAAAATTAGTAACTGTGAAATGACACAAAGGCATTAGAGAAGAGCTTTGAAAGGACTGACACTACTGAAATTTGGATTAAATGCTTTTCTTTCTGCATATGCTGTGCATCTACTCAGTTCACAGTAAGCTGATAAAGGATAGCTGAGCTGCCTCTGTGAGATTCATCAAATAAAATGTATAGTCATGGTTTTCACCGCTACTTTTCTGCTTCTGTGTCTTTCAGCTTTACCCTTTCCTCCCCTTCTGTCTCCTGTCTGGCAGAGGGAAAGCTCTTATGATTTTAGCCATTAGAGGCAACTGCTAATCCACAAATTGCACAACAAGTTTAAACAGGTACACCCGGCCTGCTCTACCTGAGGCAGCTTAAAGGAAGAAGAGAGGGTTTGAGTCGGGGGATGTCACAATGTCACATTCAGGGTTCAGTAAAAAAAAAAAGTTCAAAACGTGATTTCATTTTCTTTTTTATTCTTAATTTACAAGAAAGTATCAACAGTCCACTGAGTTTCCCAGCAATTGACTTCACCACATTTGTGTTGTTCGGCAGCTTTGTGTATAATCTTTGTACTTTTACCTACTGAAGCAGATGGGGATTAGTGCTTTGCTCAAAGGTAACTGAAGGGAAGGAAGACTGTCACTCACCCACTGTCCCCGCCCACATCTTTCCACCTAGGAACTCAGCCCGACAACCCTCCCTCATAAGGCACTTCTTTAACCTCAGAATTCAGAATAGAATTTAAAAGCCTTCTCCTAATATACAAAGCCCTTAATGACAAGGCTCCATCGTATCTTAAAGACCTTGTAGAGCCTTATCATCCTAACAGAGCACTTCGCTCTCAGAGTGCAGGTTTACTTGTGGTTCCTAGAATCCACAGAAGCAGAATGGGAGGCAGAGCCTTTAGCTATCAAGGTCCTCTCCTATGGATCCAACTCCCAGTCTCAGTTCGGGAGGTGGACACCCTCTCTACCTTTAAGATTAGACTTAAGACATTCCTTTTTGATAAAGCTTATAGTTAGAGCTGGAATAGGTGACCCTGAGCCTTCCCTTAGTTATGCTCCCCTCCCCTCTCCTTTCCTCTCTTTTCCTCTCTCCTTATGCTTCTATATGCCACCATTACACATCACTAACTTTGTGTCTCCTCTCTCCCGTAGTGTGTCCTCTCTCTCTCCCTGTACCTTTCTACAGGTTGCCCTGGCCCTGGAGCTCTATGTCTCTGACGAGCAGTCACCAGCCACATCGACCTGATCAGTGTTTGATTGTTGTGTCTTGTTGCTTTTCTTCTTTTCTCTCTCTTCTATCCACTCACTCCAACCGGTCGAGGCAGAAGGCCGCCCACCAAGAGCCGGGGTCTGTCGGAGGTTTCTTCCGTTAAAGGGAGTTTTTCCTCCCCACTGTCACGAAGTGCTTGCTCAAGGGGGATTTGTTGGGTTTTCCCTCTGTAATAATAGTGATAACAGTAAGGTCTAGACCTTACTTTGTAAAGTGTCCTGAGATGACTTTTGTTGTGATTTGGCTCTATTCAAATAGAATTTGATTTGATTTAACCTCCAGGCTGGCAGCACTCTCTGACTTGACATTCACAAATTTGCTAAGCAGCTTCATTAGCTGATAAAAATGCAGCTAATGGCCCTTGAAGTTGCCCTGCATTAAAACCGGTTTACTTTTCGCAGATCAAAACTATTCTTATTCATATTCATTCAAGTCCAAAATGTTATATGTACACTGCATGAGACATCCTGTCAAGGGACATAACACATGGTCAGAAAGACCGCCACTCCCCTGTGGTTGTCCAGGCAAGCAGATCTGCTTACTGGCCTTGTATTTATTCCATACCTAGGGGATGCATACCAAACAGTGCCCCAGACCTGGCCTGGATTAGGTCTGCACTGCTTGTCAAATTGCTGTTCGCTGGGCTGGAGTAGCGCAGCTATATTTGCTGCCCGGGGGCTGAGTGTGGAAGCTGCAGCTAAAACCACAGCAAATAAACTTCATGTGCAGCAGAACAGGTCACGCTGCCTGCTTACACTTCTGTCATTGGCCTTCCTGCAGGGAAGAGCGAAAGGGGCCTGAGTACTTCAGCATATGAGCAGCTTTGGGAGAGTCTTCCACACTCCTTTACATGTTCTTTATTTAGTGAAGCTGAGCAAAATACTGCTCGTGTGTTTGTCTACTCTGCTATTAGTAGTTTTTTGACCCTTTTGTCTGAATGGCCTTTATTTAACATTAGTGATGTTAATAACCATAATACAAATACTTTGCAATCAAAGGAGAGGACTTTTAATTTTAATTTTCTGGTCAGTTATTCTGCCAATTAAAAAAAAAGTTTAAATAAATCAATTACTTGGTCTGTTAAATATTAGAAAAATGGCCATCACTACCAGTCTAAAACAAAATAATAAGGTTCATCGATGAATATATAAATGTCAAGGTCAGTATATGAGATGAACAGTTAGAATCAAACTATAGAAAAAAGTCACCATTGACAATTCAGCTCTATGGGGACCACGCCTTTATTGTATTTACATATTAGAACATCTTATTAATATCAAAATAATTATTTATGATTCATTAGTGGTTTAAGCCGTGCAGGCTGTTAACTAGTCACACTGATCATCATGCAGAACTTGACCTAACACAGCTGGATACATAAAAACTTTATTACAAGCGAAATTTGTTTGGTCACCACTGGCCCAACAATAGACAACAACACTAAACAAACAAGGAAGAAAATAATAATTTAAAAAATCCAAGGAGACACTATGGAGTTCCGTTCAGAAATTGGTCTAGCTGCACCCCGCAATCCATCTGATTATGACAGAAGTAAGCGATCCTTAGGATAAAGAGAAATGTCACAGCTGAAGGCACAAAGGAAGCTATAAATCAGGGGTGCCCAATACGTCGATCGCAAAAGTAGTGTTGGTAGATTGTGTGCCATTCAAAAATAAATTAGATGTATCCGGCGTAAAACACGTGCCAAATGTTAACATGCGAATGGTCAGTGTGACGATTCGCTGTGGTGACCCCTAACAGGAAAAGCAGAAAGTGACAATCATTCATATATTGCCTATCATCCATCCTCCCTATGGCATTTGCTACTTGATTGACATGCAGGGCAGCCAGTCTGAGATCTTGTCTTTTCTGACACACAAGTCACCAAGCATGCACAGTCAACCGCACGAGCTACTGCAAAACTCCAGTGAGCGAACTACCTTGTTAGCCTTCAAATTAAAGGGTATAAAATGAGTGGGGGAGCCGAATCAAGTAAGAAACCGAAAATGTACCGAAAACATTCCATGCAGAATGGGAGGAGGACTTTTTTTTCACGACGTTATATTCAAAATGTGTTTGCTTGATCTACCAATCTACCATCACTATTCCGAAGAAGGGAAATGTGGAGCGGCACTTTCAGACTGTTCATAACAACTACGACACTCATTCATACATATATTTTGTGTGTGCATGTGTGTGCGCGCGCATGTAGGTCAATCATTTTGACTTGGTCATTTGAAAAGTAGCTCACAAGGCGAAAAAGTGCGGGCGTGCTCTAAATCATTCTGGAGCACCTTGACATCCTAATCTGCTCACTCATCACACTTATGATGTCACTAAAAACACTAAACAGAGGGTGATCCTCAAACTGAATTATGCTCCATACTCTCCTGCAGTTTCCAATCAGGAGTCAGCCCAGTCATAGAGCCTGCCATTTAATACACCTGTTGATCACGTTCCTGTCATTAGCAGTAATGCTGCTAACCCAACAGACAACAGCATAAAAACAAGACACTAGCCACAAAACTGTGATACAAAGCTTTTAAGAATCGCTTACTAATCTTGCATGACTTTAATTTCCCCAGTAAGAACAACCTGGACTGTGCCTTTTAAAACAGCTTGAACACTGTCGGAGCAACCAGCTACACAACAAGGGATGTTTTGTGTGTGTGCATGTATGTGTGTGTAGCTGTCATCCACGTGTCAGCCTGCTTCTCCTCTTTAGCTGACAGTAAAACAGGCCAAAAGGAGAGATATTACCTCCTCATTCCCTGCAAACTGTCCGTACTGGGCTCTGACCCCCACGCCAAATGGCCCAACGTTTCACGCTATTATTCAATACAGACTCTCACTGGGTGCCAAAATCCAATTTTTTTGCGCTGTTGTTCACACTGTCATTTAAATGGGACTGCCATTTGTTTCATGTGTGAACGGTATACGGCCCTGAGGTGACCCACATGCGCAGAAGAGGAAGTGACGTCAGACGCAGCGTACTGTGTTTGCGAAAATAGAAATGGATGCGGCTCGTTATAGCATGTGCGTAGCGATGTACCAGTTAATGTGCAATTGAAATAAAGAAATAGTAATAAGAAGAACATCAAGAAGGATGTGAGCACAAATATTGCTTATGGCCTCGCCTCCTCCAGCGCAGAATTGTGACGTCTGTCGCATTTCAATGACATAAAAATCGCATGAAATGCAACATGGCCGTTCAGACTGAAGTCGCATTGCAAAACATCGGATACGTATCCGATTTAGGACCACATATGAAAGTGGCCTGGGCCGGATATGAAAAAATCGGATTTGTGCTGTTCACACTGTCATAAGGAAATCGGATATGGGTCACATTTGGGCAAAAGGATCGGATTTGAGCCACTTCAGCCTGCAGTGTGAACGTAGCCTAAGTGACACAGAGAGCAGCACAAACCAGATAGCTTCTTTACATTGACAGGACACAGCTGGTGAAAGATTTTGGTGTGTGTGAGGACTTTTGGAAACCCCAAAATCACAAGTATGTATTACAGTACCATAGGGCTCATTTGTTTACTCCTGTCCATGACAATATTGCAGCATCTGATGCAGTGGTCCAACATTTCACACACAGTTATGTGCCAAGGAGATGGAAAACGATGTAACTAGAAAAAAAACTGAGGAGAGCGCTTTCGCCATGCAGCACGAGGGGAGGTCAGGACTGTGTGTGTGGGAGGCGCATGGCTTTCACAGAGATTGGTTTTATATAAAACACCATTAGTGAAAGCAAAACTAGCCACTGAGTGCACTTCAAATGTTAACAGAAGTCCACAGAATATCAGTGCTTACTGTGAATATATTCTTCTCTTCAGTAAAGCGTAGAGGACATAGAGACAAATACAAATGGGGGCCATAGTAATGGTACCAACCTCAGTGCGCACATGGCACACAAAGACATGCAAAACAAGGTCTATAGATGTCACTTTTAAAGGAATTACTCATTCAGTTTAAAACACAACATCCTCATAGCTGTTGGTGTTTCTGTACTTCACTTCCCAGAAATCACTTGGCAGTCAGTGGCTCTAGTATTGTGTCTTCTTCCTCTCATTTTGTTCCTGTACTCTTGGTAGTGCTTCGTTCTGTCTCCGCAGCCATCATACATTATCTTGTTCTTCCATTTCTGAAAGACTGGGCACATAGCTCAGTGTACACCAGAGGATTTGCTTTGTTTGGTACAAATGTAAATGCTCAGTAAAGATTATCAGTGACAGAGGTTCATAAAGAGAGCTGCCCCCGAGATCATTTCACAGAAACGTTTTCTTTTCATACTCAAAACCACAGTGTAGTGACAACTAAAGCAGCGGTTCTAGCCTGAATGAACGAAATGGCTGCTCTTCGAGAACTATTAACAAAAGCCAGAATCTGAGTTTGTGAGCTTTGGCATCACTGCAACTTCAACCATCTACACTGCTGATCCTCTGTCCTGCTTTTATGATGTACATCTAGGTCTGACAAGCTGGTGACATTCATCTGTGACAGTCTTGGGAAAACAGTGTTTGTTTAAATGAATAAATAGTATTATTATTTAGACATACTGAGTTCACCATGATACACTGTTGAGGAAAGTTATGCTCTTAGTTTGGATTTTTAGTTATTTATACCATTACAAATATTTGTGTAATTTATATTTGGTTTCCTTTTCTCAAATAGCATACAACAATTCTTGTTCTACTACAAATGACTGCACAGCCATACTTCTAACAAGTTAGTAAGTAGTAAGCAAGTACAGTGGCTAGCTAGCTGTTTCCAGCTACTCAGCTAATGAGTACGTGTCATTAATGACATTTATGATCATGAAAGCCCCCATAAATGAACAGTATTGTCCAACTACCAGCCAATTACCTCTCCCATACAATATAGAAAGTCCTATCAAGTTTCATAATAAAAAAATCAATAAATGGATTATCTATAGCTGACAAGCTACTGGACCGCATGGGCCAGTACATAAACACAGCTCAAAGGGGCACAGGAAACACCAGAGAGTCAAAACACCAGCTGCTGACGGAGCAGTTGCCAACAGCTTATGGTCCAGATGGACCAATCTGAGCTCAGCGTGAACTGACTACAGGAACTCTACGACTCAGTGCCACACAACCAAGAGGACATTTAGAGCCTCCCTTAAGAGCTCCTTGGCACTGTGGACAACAGTACTGGCAGTCAAGTCAGGACAAGTCGTGGTCATCAAGTGCGGCACATACCATGGTGGTGCACTATCCCTGCTGCTGTTCTGCACAGGCTCTAAACCCCCTCAACCAGATAATCGCATGGGATGGGCTGTCAGGTCTCAAGCATGGGTGGACTCAAAGAGGCAGACACAGGCCAGGAATAATTCTCACAAAACATTAATTAACAAAACATCAACTAAGGGAATAACTTAAGGAGCTCGACCTGAGGAAACTCAACAAGAAAAATAAAAACAATTCATTCAGGGAGCCCGCTAGGTAAATGCCAATCCACAACAAACACAAAACTAGAACACAACTTAGGAGTCCTTACAAGCAAATAACGCCAAAGAACTATACATGAACAATCCAGGAACAGGACATGGCCAGGAGACAGATCCAGAATGTCAGGAGTGACACAAACAGATGAGATGAGATGTGGCAAACAGAGAATGACCAGCGAGAGACTGAGGGAATGGAGGACGATATATGGGCCGGAGAACAGAGGATAATGAGCAACAGGTGGAAACAGTGACACAGACATGAAATTAAACCAAAACAAAAGCACAAAGCAGGAAGCAGATCCAAAAACCATAACATGGACACAAGCAGTAGGAACAGAATGAACAAGACCATGACTTGCTGATGCGCCTGATGCAGATCTACAGTGGGGACATCAGGGTGAATGTGTGTCCAGACACACACCACCATTACAATGACTTAACATTCAATTCACAGAACTAGCCTGCTCCAGTATAAAAACACGTATAACCAACATTGAGATTTCCAGGTTTTTAATTTTTTTTTAAAACATTTAGGTGTAAGTGTTATAAATAATAATCTACTGACAGAATAATCTGTGCTTATGTGATCATCTATAGTAAGGTCACTATGAAATATTTTGAATCTGTTTTGGTACAATTACTGTCAGTGTTGGAAATCAAAGGCTATACTGCCTTACCACTTCAAGGTCAAAGTGTTTATTTGTTATATGCACAGTTAGGAAATGTGTTTCCCTGTACAATGAAATTCTTACTTTGCCATCCACATGAATGCCACAAAATGCAAATGAAATATAAAGTAAATAAATAAGTAACACAAAATCTAAGGCACTTAAAGCAGCAAATGCAGCAATATAATAAAATTATATAAGAATATAATAGAGAATGTATGCTGCATGGGAGCAGCATGTGCAGCAGTCAACAGTCAATGTACAATTATGTACGTGCAAACTTCAACTATAACTGCCATCTACCTGTCACATGTGCTTTCTATGTGTCCATTAAACATATGAGTCACTACTAAATACTAGTTTCTGCCCAGTAGTGAGAATCATATGTAGAGTCCCCTGTAATAAGGACATTCTCCAACATTCTCTTCGATGGGAACCATCCGCCTGTCTGCTTGAACTACCACTGAGTTGATTCTGTGGACATCTCTCCTAAGGAAATGTGGGACACATCTGCAGTTAAAGGCTTTAGCAGGAACAAAAACAGCTCAGCACCTCTGCCCCCTTATGCACACCTGAACTATCTTTGTGAGGACACTGCCACTGACAATGCATTCCCTAGCCCTAACCTTAACCCTCAGAGCTAAATGCCTAAACCTAACCTAAATCAAAATGTCTTCACTTTGTAGCAAAAAAAAAAATACATTTTTGGTCCTCACTGTGTTGCAAGAACAAATACACACACACACACACACACACACAGAAGCAGCATTGCTTTGAAGGAAGGCATCTCCCTCAGCGGAGAGTGATAACAGGTAATACTTAATTTAAATTTGTAGTGATCATGAATCTTTAGACTTGCACCACATGATACCATAAACAGTCATATCAAAGAAGATGAATGTTTTATGGGAACTACTGTGTGTAACAATGAAGACATAGCTGTAACTTAAATTCATTTTTTTTTCATAATTTATTAATATGTCAAATTAATCACTAAGTCATATGAATATCAGGAAAAATTCATCACAATTATCCAGACTCCAGGCTAGTGACCTTAAATGTCTTGTGTTTATCCAGCCAGTACTCCAGCAAATGTTTATTTGTCTGATTATCAGAAGCATGAATTTTATAAATATATAATTGTATCAGGTTTGCCTGGCTGCACTGGCCTCTTTCACCTCCCTCACTGTTGTTTCTCGTCTTCGGCCTCTGATTACACCACCTGGCACACCTGATCCACATCCCTTGATTGTCACCAGCTGCACCTCATTAGTTCTACCCTTATTTATACCCTGCTCACCTATCACTTGCTTGCCAGTTCGGTCTTGTTCACAGGCCCTCACCATAGTATTTTTGTGTTTTGTCTTATTCTAGTAATTATTTTCATCTTTTCCTATTGTCCTCTCCAAATGCCACTCCTCTCCCAGGCTGTTCCCTTCTGCCACGGACTACTACCTCCGGACCTTGGCTCCACTCAACCCTTCCAGTCTCCACCAGAGGTTTACTCAGTTTATCTTCACCTGTCTGTTGCCATTTCACTGCACTGTACATAAATAAATCACTGCTTGCACTGAAGTCAGCTACCTGGGTCTGCCATTCTTTTTGCTCACTCACTTCCCGTGTGTGAGCAAACCTAACAAATTGATGTACTATAAAATCTTCTATCTTGAAGGATAAGGCTGATGTTCTGTTTTGTGATCTCTGCTCTGTCTGTCAATGTTAAGTATAGCATGAGAAGCTAGCAGGGTAGTATAAACGGAGCAGAGATCAGGTGCACACACAGGGAATGTAAAAAGTGATGGGCATTCTAAAGCTTTAAATTTGTTTTTACAAAAAGGTCTTGCATATTGTCAGCAAGAAACATGTCACCCAGCGGTGTGGTATGCTTTTACAGGTATGTGCCAAAAAATTAGAATATCGAGGAAAAGTCTATTTATTTCAATAATTTGTTTCAAAAAGTGAAACTTGTATGTTATATTAGTTCACTGCACACAAAGTGAAATATTTCAAGCCTTTATTTGTTTCAATTTTGATGATTATGGATTAAAAACAAAAAAAACCAAAATCCAGTATTTCACAAAATTAGAATATCATGACAAAGTTCAACATTGTAGGCTCCCTGTGTCCCAATCTAGTCAGCTAATTAATGCAAAACACCTGCAAAGGTTTCCTCAGCCCTGAAATTGTCTGTGTGGCTTAGTAGGCTTCAGAATCATGGGGAAGACTGCTGACTTGACGGTTGCGCAGACGACCATCATTGACACCCTCCATAAGGAGGAAAAGTCTCAAAAGGCAATTGCAAAAGAAGCTGGATGCTCACAGAGCGCAGTATCAGAGTATTTTAACAGAGTGTTAAGAAGAAGGGAAGAATGTGGCCGGAAAAGGTTCAAAAGTGACAGGGATGACCGCAGCCTTGAGAGGATTGTCAAGCAAGGGCGATTCAGAAATCTGGGGGAGCTTCATAAGGAGTGGACTGAGGCTGGTGTCAGTGCATCAAGAACCACCACATACAGACGTCTGCATGACATGGGCTACAGCTGTAGAATTCCATGCGTCAAGCCACTCCTGAGCCAAAAACAACGTCAGAAGCGTCTGTGCTTGGCTAAGGAGAAACAGTACTGGTCTATTGCCCAGTGGTCCCAAGTCCTGTTTTCAGATGAAAGCATATTCTGCATTTCATTTGGAAATCAAGGTCCCAGAGTCTGGAGGAAGACCGGAGAGGCACAAAAGTCAAGCTGCTTAAAGTCCAGTGTGAAGTTTCCACAGTCAGTGATGGTTTGGGGAGCCATGTCATCTGCTGGTGTGGATCCCTTGTCTTTTATCAAGTCCACAGTCAACGCAGCTGTCTACCAGGAAATTTTAGAGCACTTCATGCTTCCCGCTGCCGACAAGCTTTTTGGAGCTGAAGATTTTATTTTCCAGCAGGATTTGGCGCCTGCCCACACAGCCAAAATTACCAGTACCTGGTTTAATAGCCATGGAATAACTGTACTTGATTGGCCGGCAAACTCACCTGACTTAAACCCCATTGAAAATCTATGGGGTATTGTCAAGAGGAAGATGAGGGAACACAGACCCTGAAATGCAGACAAGCTGAAGGCCAATATCAAAGCAACTTGGAGTTGGGCTACACCTCAACTGTGTCAAAGGCTGATCGCCTCCATGCCACGCCGCCTTGATGCAGTAATTAATGCAAAAGGAGGCCCAACAAAGTACTGAGGACATAATACAGTACATTAACACACTTTTCAGAAGGCCAACATGTGTTTAAGATCCTTTTTTTATTGGTCACATGAAATATTCTAATTTTGTGAAATACTGGATTTGGGGTTTTTTTGTCTTTAATCCATAATCATCAAAATTGAATAATAAATAAAGGCTTGAAATATTTCACTTTGTGTGTAGTGAACTAATATAACATACAAGTTTCACTTTTTGAAACAAATTATTGAAATAAATGGACTTTCCCTCGATATTCTAATTTTTTGGCACATACCTGTAATAATAGGATGCAGACAACAATGGAGGTTTATAGCACAAACAAAAAGCTAAACCAGGGTGTGGGCTCACACACATTACGGTGAATCCAGGAAATGTATTGTTATTCCTTCACACAGGCAATAGCCATACCTAAAGGCTTTATGTTGTGATTTTTAGCTATGTTGTCTCACTGAGTTAATTTTAATGCCTGCTGTTTTCCTATGACTTTGACTGGGCTCTATGCTGCACTTTTATTTCATCTGTTGCATTCAGGGCAACTTAAGTGCACTGCAACTGCTAGATTATTGTGTTTCTGACCTTTTGCTTAATTTTTATTTTCAATTCAGGTATTTTATCTAATTTTAAGGTTTATCTTCATTTTGTCTTTACTGATTTTATTCTGGTTTTAATGTGCATTGTGTTTAATGCTATTACTGTTTTTTACTATGTAAAGCACTTTGAGTTGGCTCTGTGGGTGAAATGCGCTGTATAAATGATGCTGCCTTGCTTTTTTCACATGAATAGGTCAAATGTCTTTAATGGAAACAACGTTGAATGTTACAGTGCGGGGACATTTTAGCAATTCAAGCTAAACCCAGCAATTATTACTTAATACAATATTAAAAATCCCTATGGCTGCTTATGACAATTTAATGTGTTAACATTCATTACTTTAGTGAATGCTGCTAATAAATGTGAAATGGGGTGCTAAAACAAAGTATTAGCAGTTTAGCCATTATAGCTTGTGGATTTAATTTCAATCACTTTATTTTGCTGCCCCACTAACAAAATGTTTCCTCTTTGCTTTGATGGGCAGTTTAGTGGTCATGTTAATAAAATGTTTACATGCACATTGTCAGCTGACTGAGCTGTGCATCAGAATAACTAAAACAGTGTCATTCCCACATCTCACGTTTGGTACCCGCTCTCTGCCCGCCACTGCCATCACCTGGTGTGGCGACAGTGTTCAGCCAGTAGATAGATTAATAAAGCTGCTCTCTTTCCTCCCATCCTTCATCCATCCATCCCTCCACCCCCTCCCAGGAGTCTGGTATTGATCGGACATGTCCACATTAGAGGGAGGGGAGATGCTTTTATGATAATCCACCCACCCTCCCCGCCACTCATAATGGCTGCATTAGACGATCATCCCCTCTGCACCCGACACCTGGCCCTCGCTCTCTTTGGACTTACTGTTTGCATTACAACACTGTTTAATGGACTCTTTAGAGGGGCTGGGGGCAGGGGAGGGCAGGAAACGTTCCAAGAGTTTCCAGTAGATGAGGACCCAGCAAGGAGCCACTGGGAAGGTCCGGTGCAAGAGTGATAGATGGCACCATGTTGAAGTGGAGGGCAGAGGGAGCTGGAAGTGGGGGTCCATTACAGTACCTATTACTGAATACCCTCTCTGTCTAGCCACACTGCTCGACTGGCTGTCTGATGGGTAACAAACTCTGGGAAGTGGAGCTTTGGATGAGTGTGTTCTCTGAACAGACCCAGACAGAGGGTCAATCAATAATGCTCTCTCTCATTACTTTCTAGTCGAGACAATACAGACACTTTCTGACACAAATGTCCATCCACAAATGTGCCGAAGCTGGCACTAAAGATCCAGGTAGGACACTTGTGCTAGTAGACACTGGTGCTAATGAGAATAGTATTAGTATACTAACAGCATGGTTGGCTATAGTCTCATGCTATGTCTGCATTACTGACCAGGTTGGCTGCAGATGAGAGAGGTGGGGCTCTTAAGATGCCTGGCTCAGGAAAAAATACCACACTGGAAAAAGAGAGGAATAAAAGAAGGAGAGAGAAAAAGCCACCTGGACACCATCAGTCTCAGAAAAGGTAAACACCTCCGACATTCTTGCCAGCACACTGGCCTACAGGGGTCAAAGGTCATGATGACAAACGAGTGACCCAGGAGCCCTGAGAGGCCAAGAAAGGAGCCTCTGGAATCTCTCAGCAGGGAGACAAAGGACACAGAGATATATTCACTAGCCCAGGAGCCATGAATAAAAGGATAGTGGGCTACAAGGTCTCACGGCCACTATGCAAGACTCAACCTGTGGATCTTCAAGCAAAAAGGAAGCCAATATGAGCACACATACCCAAACAGAACAGCAAAAATATGGTGGATTTATCCCCAGATCTTCTTCTCAGTCCCCAGTATTCCCCTTTTTGCCCCATATGGAGCTTAACACTAAGCTATGATATTAATCAAGTACCCATGCTTATCAAGTCCAATAGTGGCCCTTTATGAATGCCAGGCTGGTTTATGGAAAAAAAGTGTTTAGGAGTTACACCACCACAGATGAGAAGCCAGCACAGGACACATATGTCAGTTGAAGCCCCTTAGTCAAAGCTTTAGAGTGGTACTTGGAAGTCATTTGTTAATCAAGGAACATTTAATGTCATATGTAAACAATGTGAGAGGAGGTCTCAGGGTGACGGTGATGATGAGGCACAACCAGAGTCCCTCCCAGGTGTCAGTCATCTATACTATAAGCACTAATGTTTGTATTACGTGGTGTTTGTAAGCTGTTTAAACATATCTGTAGTGTTGCAGCATTAGCCTCCCACACACAGGCTGGAATGGGGACAGTAGTAAAGGCAGATGTACAGATGTGTTAAATAAATACATCTATCTATCTATCTATCTATCTATATATATATGTGTGTTTCAGTGACGTGCGGTCAGGGGAGACAGGTGAGGCAGAGCCTCCCCTGTCAATCTTGAAAAGAAAAAAAAGTTAACCATAAAATATAATAAATGTTAATATTTGTCAGCTGGTGTGTGTTTTAGGCCCTTTTGCCATTCGAATCCAATATTAAAAGTAATTTTTTCAATAAAGAATAGCAGAATTTCCGTATGTCCCATTCAAATAGATGGAGGAGATGCGCAATAATGCAGCACTTTGCTGTGCCTCTCGGATCGTGTAATCCTCACAAACTGTATGCGATGCAAATAGTGTGTCGCTGTCCCTCTATATATCGCAAATAAAATGCTTTCAAACACTCTGATTATATGCTCTGCCTTGCCATAATCTGGATAATGTATAAAATGTAGTTCTGTAACGTGTTTAGGCTCCAGATTAATCATAAAACCCAGTAAAAAAGTTACTCTGTGAGGCAAACAGTACACCTGCCTCAAGGCAGAGGGCGCGAGTGAGCCCACAGATTATTGCACTACCTACAATCTTCTTCGTGCTTGTTTATATTTCCTTTACAATCCGCCTTATCAAAATGGAAGATTACATTTCCAAGCTGAGACAATTCGCAAATGTGGACTTTCAATCAAACATTTTTGACAGTCTGGACATTTTTGTCCAGAAGGATCTTCTTTATTGAAAACATTTGTTTTAATGTTGGATTCGAACGGTAAAAGGGTTTGTAATACATACCAGCTGACAAATGTTTTTTGTGTACAAGTAAAGGTAAGACCATAAACTTTTATTATTTCTAGTTAGAAATAAGCTCAACTGGAATAAATTGTAACCTCAAATTAAATATGGGTCACGTTTGTGTGAAGAATGGTGATATGAGATATAAAACATAATGCATTGTCTGTTAACAGACAATTTGTTAATGGTTCATTTGTATTTGTAAATCTGACTGTAAAAGAGTCAGTGCCACACCAGCTGTCAACCTCACCGCACGTCACTGATGTATGTATGCACATTTCTTGCAATCCGCAACCGAAATAACCTTAGAAATCAACTGGACTTGGATATCTAGATCAAAGACGTTTCACCTCTCATCCAAGAGGCTTCATCAGTTCTGACTGACTGGTGTTGAGTCAGAGATATTTATCCCCCTCGGCGTGGTTTCAGTCCTTAGAAGGCCAACACTGCCCATTAACGACTGAGTCGTTACAGCCCAGTATCAGTGAGGGTTGTTATCTGTCTTTGGATCCTCCCCTGTCAACCGACGCCTATTGTCCTGGTGGGCATGTTTGGGCAGAGATCTCAAAACCGGGTTGTAGATGGAAGACAAGTTGTGTCTTAGTCCACCACCCCTATTTAGTGAGGGGTGTTCTATTTTTACGAAAATAGCTTCCTTAAC
>NW_018128218.1:405472-406070 GCF_001952655.1 Monopterus albus
ACTGGAGTTGGCCCTCCTGTGTTGGGCCATGCGTTTGTGAAGCGGCTGCTTAGTTTCACCAATGTACAAGTCGTTACACCAATGTACAAGTCATTATACACCTGATTACACCTAATGGCATACACCACATCACTCTTCTCTGATAAACCAGCCACATAAGGGATGACAGTGTTATCCCTTCTTGTTTTCGATTTCTCCCTGTTGGTGTCGGGTCTCTTCCTAGCTTTGGTGAATGCCCACTTAGGGTATCCACAAGCCTTAAGGGAGTTCTGGATGTGTAATTTTTCTTTCTTGGCCCCCTCTGCTGTTGTGGGCACTTCCTCTGCCCTGTGATTCAAAGTTCTGATGACTCCCAGTGTGTGTTGAAGTGGGTGGTGTGAAAGCAGGTATTGCTCTGTGTGTGTAGGTTTCCGATATATTTCTACCTTCAGGCTTCTGTCCCCTCCCAAGTGGACTGCACAATCCAGAAAGGCCAGGCAGTCATCCCTGGCATCCTCACGAGTGAAATTGATGTTGTCATCCACCGAGTTGATATGCTTGGTGAAAGCTTCTACCTCCTGGGTCCTGATTTTAACCCATGTGTCATCCACGTAGCAAA
>NW_018128218.1:406224-417000 GCF_001952655.1 Monopterus albus
GTGTTTAAACAGAGTTCCAGCAGAGTGCAAACATGGTCTGGGGTGAGGCTAGTCCTGTTGTTTAACGTGTCATCCTTCAGCAGTCTCTTCCTCACCGCCCTGACAGCCTCTGTGGTGGGGATGCAAGTGAATAAGGATGTGACATCTTGGATGAGAGGTGAAACGTCTTCGATCTAGATATCCAAGTCCAGTTGATTTCCAAGGTTATTTTGGTTGCGGTTTACTATGACCTGGATCACTGAGAATCTGCACAGATACATTTCTTGAAATGCTCCCTCTTTCTCCGTCTCCCTGTTTCTTGTCCACATCTCCGTGAACAACTTGGGTAAAATATAGGCAAAACATACTCAACACTAGTTTTAAAGGAAGATCATTTAGAAATTAGAAAGCATGAACTTGCATATATTTGGCTTGAAATATTAACATATTTTAAAAATGAATGCATGCTGGAGATGAAAAACAGCTAAGCAAAATGCCCATGATTGAATTAAAATATGTGAAATTACCTAGAGGTTTGTAAAATTGTGTCATATTTGTCACTGCAGAACCAAAAAGTAATGTAACAGCCTCTTATTTTGAAAAGAGCCTCAGCCACAGTCTGATCGACAGCCACCATCCATGGAACAACAGTACTGCAAATTGCTCACTTGTATGTGTCAGATTTTAAGTCATTTGTACAAATTTCAGGATATTCTCCAATATTTAGCCACATAGTGAATATAAACACTACCTTCAGGCCCCAGATGCCGAGTCAGCATCGGAGTTGCAGCTCATATCCAGAATTAGACTGAAGAGTTCATTGGAGGAATCAAGTGAAAATAATTTCTCTTTTAAGTCAAATCTGATGCCAGACCGGTACAGCATCAGCATTCTTCTCTTAACACATCTACTATTTGTCAATCTTGGATGAGCAAAACAGTGAAGTTATACATGCAGCTGGCAGGACTAATGGGCTGCCAAACACTCAAACTTCATGTGGTGAGTAAGTCAGTCTTCCTTTGAAGTATTTAGGCTAAAAACAGATGACATAAAATGAAATCAAGTTTGAGTCTTTAAGACCAGTTTTTGTGATCATTTAACCTGATGACAACATTTGGCAAAATATTATCTTTTCAGTGACACATTCTTGGGCTCAGTTAGCTCATTTAACATACAGTGACAATGCTAAGATAGTGATGTGGAGAGGATTATGCCCTCCATGCTGGTTTACCATTCACACAAACACTGAATGTCATTAGTTTTGCACATGCACAACTGTAAAACCACTGAAAGGTGAAATGAATAACACTGATTATCTTAAAATGGCACCTGTCAAGACGTGGGAGGTATTGGGCAGCAAGTGAACAGTCAGCTCTTGAATTTGATGTGTTGGAAAAAGGAAAAACAACCAAGTGTAAAGATCTGAGTGACTTTGACAAGGGCCAAATTGTGATGGCCAACGATTGGGTCAGGGTATCTCCCAAACATTAGGTCTTGTTGGATGTTCCTGGTCTGCAGTGGTTAGTAGCTGCCAAAAACGTCTAAGGAAGGACAACCAGTGAACCAGCAATGGGGTCCTGGACCCCCAAGGCTCGTTGATGTGCAGTAGTGAAGGCTAACTCGACCGGGCTGAAGAGCTACTGTAGCACAGATTGTTACAAAACATACTGCTGGCTATGATCGACAGATGTCAGAACACACAGTGCATTGCAGCTCATTGTGTAGCCACAGGTCAGCCAGTCCATGTTGAGCCCTGTCCCAATGAGAACGCGAGCCTCAGAACTGGACCATGGAGCAATGGAAGAAGGTGGCCTGGTTTTCTTTTACATCAGGTGGATATCCAGGCATGTGTGTGTTGCTTTCCTGGGGAAGAGATGGCACAGGATGCACTATGGGAAGAAGGCAAGCCGGTGGAGGCAGTGTGCTGCTTTGGGCAATGTTCTGCTGGGAAACCTTGGCCCCAGCATTCATGCGGTTGGCACACCTACCTAAATGTTGCAGACCAGGAACGCCCCTTCATGGCAACTTTATTCCTCCCTTATGGGCTCTTTCAGCAGGATAATGTGCCCTGTCAAACAGCAAAAAATGTTCAGGAATGGTTTGAGGAATATGACAAAGACTTAAAGATGTTGACTTGGCCTCTAGACTCCCCAGATATCAGTACAGTTGAGCATATGTGGGATTTGCTTTGAAAACAAGTCTGATCCATGGACGCCCGCCTTAAAGGATCAGCTACTGATGTCTTGAGGGCATATTTACTAAGGATTTGGCACTAAACGGTGAAATTGCACATGTTCTTATTTACTAAGGCGTTACAATGGAGTTTTGCACTGGAAAAAAGAAGAAAAGCAGCAGCTGTGGAAGTTGTAAGCTTGGGCTTACAGTATGTATTAAAAGGTGTTTTCATTCAGGAATGCAAAATAAGGGTAGGGGAGAACAAAAATGAATAAAAATACCCTCAGCACTTGATTCACCACCACTGCAGCAGAGGGAACTGTTTCATTGTTTAAAATCTGGAGAAAGCAGGTCTGAAATGTGCTGCATTGCTGTCAGCATGGCAACAGTTATTCATGAGATGTCTTTGGCATTAAAAACACATTTGATGAAGGAGAGGGTGTTTGTAAATTGCATCTCTCTTTTTGTGATGCCAGAGGAGAATATGAAGGACTTTTATAGGCTTTCAGGTCAAATTATGCTTTAGTTGCTGAATGAAATAAAAGATTTGACTGGTAGAGGGCATGTGATTGCAATTTGGAAATATGTTTGTTGGTTTCTTCAACCAGTATTAAAGTTCAGTTGCAGTAAACTTACATTTTTTTCTGCGCTCCATCTCAGTCCACAAGTGCAATACAGACACCAGGTTCTTATAAGTGAAAGTGCATTCAAATTAACACTGCTATGACTGTGCTCATTTACATCAGCAGTGCATGTAAATCCCCTACTACACTCAGAAAGTGTGGTAAAGCAATATTTTATGCACCTGATGCTGATGGTAATTTGCAACAGGTTAATAAAAATATAATAATAATTTATTTGTTTATATAGCGCTTTACAACACCGAAGGGAGCTCAAAGTGCTTCACAATAGAACAAACAGAGATAAAACAGAGCATGCCAAAATACATAAACAAAAGAAAAGTTAACATTGCACAAATTTAAAACAACGGTCTGTAAGAACTATAACACTCCTGTAGAATAAAAATGAATCAAAATACAGAGAGAGTAAGATTATGAAATATAAAATCAGGAAGGCCTGTAGGCCCTGTATAGCATCACTGCTAAATATTAGATGCCAAAAACCAGTCTGAACAAATGTGCCTTTAATTTAGACTTAAAAGCCATTAATGGCCTTGAACACAAACAGTAAAACTTTAAAATCTATTCCAAACTGTACCGGAAGCCAGTTAAGGGACTGAAGAAAGAAAGGTTTGGTAAATATACCCCTGATGTCAAATGCCAGAGGACATATTCAGAGGTCTTGTAGAGTCCATGCCTCGATAGGTCACATCTGTTTTGGTGGCACAAGGACCTACACAATATTAATGATGTAATGTTGATTGGTGTATTTCCAACAATGTGGCCGACTGATGTGTTTTAATAGTTGGTGAACAACAACGCAGTACTATGCCACAGAGGAATAAAATACCAGGCTTTGAATACACACACAGTATTTGTTAATAGGAAACATTCATCGTTGTCTTATTGCTAATTTTAATTATTGCACATACTTCATAAGTGCATGTTAGTACAGCACATTGATTCCTCGCATACTAACTGTAAAAGGACACTATTAACAATGAGTATATATTAACTTAGTATGTAGTTTTATAACATCTACAGTACAGTGTGTAGGCCTTCCACAACAATTTTATCACATTATATACTATTTCCTGTTTACAGGAAATGCAGTTCATCCGGACAGTCAAAGTACATGCAAAGATCTACTTAAGCATCCCTGAGCAAAGACTCAGCCAGTACCAGGCCTGCTGCTGTGTAACTGAGCCCGACCCTGACCTTAACTTCTCTGACATCAACAGCATCAACTATTTTACAGGTGCTGTGTGATATTCAGTCATTCACGATCAGCGTCAGTTGGCTGTGTAGGTGGATGACAGAAACTGAAGAGATACAGTGAGTGGAAACCTGAGTCAGACTGAGACCAGGGGAGTGTATGAGTGCTCTTACTAGAACCTTCATCCCTGCTTGACCTGTGAACTCCATTCCAGCTCTCTTATACACAATGACAAACACACTCATATTCCCATTAATCAAAATATTTCCTGAGAAAGCTCATAGTATCTCATGGACACAATGACTCATACAAGGACATCTGCTTTTCATTCCCCATATCCAGCCCCTGTACAGATGCAGGACAGGAATGAAGAAGACAGCGGATTCATGCACCAGTTAAAGCAGCATGACCCAAGATTATAATAGAAATGCACCAGCTTGTCATTTTATCAAACAAGAATCTGATGCCATGAGTACCACATCTCAGATTAAAGAAAATATGTGTTTTCCTGTATATAGATCTTAAAAGTTTAATAGTCAGACTTTTGTTGAGCTGACAAAGAAATATATCTTGTCATCTTTGGTTCTACGCCAGCAAACAAACATAGTGTGGGAAATATGCTTGCAAAAGGTTCAGGCAAAAGATATCCCCCTGTTTAAGTGTTTAATCAGAAAACACTTACTATAAATTTGACATTCTGAAGGGTGATTACGAAGCCAGTATTTTATTGTTTAATTTAGAGGGCTTGTGTTGTCGCTAGCGTTGTATTTCTCTCTCAATTTGATTCCGTTTTGGTTGACCTTGTTTTGGATCAGGTCCAATACTCAAGTCTAACTGAATGAAGCTCAACTGTCCCCAGGTTTTTTTTGGATCAGGTCTCCTTTTTGTATTTAACTAATTTATAAATGTTGAGCTCAGGTAAGTTTCCTTCTGCTGTACTTTTGAGCTGCACCAAAATGTTGGACCTGCAGATATAAAGGCAGCATAATTACAGTAACTAATTTACCCCAAAAATAAAAGTACAGTAGGGACCTGGGTACAGTAATGTTTATAACAACAACATTTTAGAAGAAATAAACATATTTTAATGTAATCATTGCCACCAGTGGAGTAAATCTGCACCGACCTTTCACTGACCATTGCTGACCTTTGAGGGAACACAAGCACAGAGCTTCCCTAAGCTACAGACGATAGACTGCAGCCATAATCTCAGTGGATGCTTATTAAAATACATCGCTACATAAAAATCGATTAAATAATTTTGTTGTTCCTGTAGTTCTGTGTGTTGGGTTCATCAGTGGCCCACCCAGCCCTGATCACAGGGGTGCATCAGCATCAACAAGTGGCACTGCCCTTCAAAGATCAGATCAGGACTTTTGATGAGGAACTGTTACAATTATCTCTGTCCCCACCTTTGACAGTTATGTGCCTCTACAGCCTCTTCCACCTGACACTGGCAAGGAAGCTGGGTTGTACTACTAATCATTAGATCATATTCCATACATTTGGCCATACGTCATTATCTTAACATTATTGAAGTGAATTTTATAGGCAGCACAATTGTTTGCAAAGGCAATGGAAAGATGCAGATACACAAATTCACCCGGGGGTGCAGAGTCCCTAAAGCAAACGGACAAATTTTCAACTTGAATATTGCATCTACCCTGGAGCTTTATGAATCCACTTCATAAATGTACAGAGAAGAATAACAGAAAGAACCAGTCTCTGGTGAGGTTTGAGGTCGGGGTTTGGCTGAGCTGAATGCACACGCCTACAAACATGGCTGCTGTGTCTGTTGTTAGCCAGTGTACGTTTGTGTGAATAAACTCATTTACAGTACAATGCATATTTTCTGTCTGAACACTGTTCAAGTTCCAGTTTTTCCTATTGTTCTTGGAAATATTAAAGCCTTAACTGAAGGTCCACTTAGATGCCTCTCCTGTACTTTCAGTCACATCTCAGTTAATTATTTTTATAACATCTTTATCCTGGGTAAAAAGTTACATTTTTAGTATATTTTCTGGCATTAAAATAGTCAAATCTAACCACAAAAATCACTGAAATGTTAGCTGACATAAGCTTTGATGCAAAAATATTATAATTGACCTTTAATGATGCTTTGTGCAATATTTGACCACTATTGATGCTCCATGATTTATCAGTGTGCTTCTGGATGTGTGGCATCAAGCATGTGAATGATGCTATAGGTTTTGCAGCCTATGGTTTCACAGCTTGGGGCAGTAATACACCAAAATATGTAGCAATACACAAGTGGAAGTAAGGAAGATGACTGGATTTAAAAAAAAAAAAAAAAACAATCCAGAATCAGAATAATTTACAATAAACCTCAACGGGAGAGCTTTAAGCAGAACAATCACCAAAAACACAGGTCTACATAGTTCACTTTGCACAAGACAAAAGGCCAGCTGTGCTGAGACAGACACACAACAGACAACTGAACAGCAAAGCTGGAAGACATCTACTGCATGTCTCTGCTAGCAGAGGGAGTCATCTTCTACTGCTCATTTTAGGCTTTCATCAATTTTTTTCTTGTTTAAAGAGTTTTTGTGGGGAGCGTTTCCTCTTCTAAGCATAGAGGGACAGTCCTGCAGCAAAGGTTTTGGCAATAAGTTAATCACATGTATTTAAAAAACACACATCCATCTGTCATAGTTATATGGTTTTGTTGTTTATAATGCATGTAGCTCTCTGTCTTTCTTACTCTCTCTCTCACACACACACACACACACACACCCTTGCAGGTGTCACATATAGGGGTCCGTAAATAGGCTTACATTCATTTCCAAGAGACTAAACCTAACCTTAACCAGAACCACTGCTTGCCTAACTTCAGCCCTTACCATAGGCTTAACTAAAGCCAGCACTTGCCCTAAACTTACAATCCATAATTTTCATACAATTTGACAAATAAGTCATGGGGCCCAGCCTCCGGTCCCCACAAGTGACTTCTGGTCCCCATAAAGCAGTCTGCTCCCAGTGTTCCATCCTCAAAAGTATATATAAACAAGGCCACAGACACACACACACACACACACACACACACCTGTGATTTGGTCACTTACATTCATTTCCTGGAGACTTTACCCCTAGCCATAACCACTACTTGCCTAACACTAACCTTAGCCAAATCCAAACTTTATTATTTTGGGTCCCACAAGTACAGAAAAACAAGGCCACACACACACATACACACATAAACATTGCAGATGTCCATTTTTGAATCATTCCACCACAGAAACACATGTGTGAATGCTTCAGTGTCTGTACTGTTGCTGAGATACAGCCGCCAGGCAGAATGCTGCTTCTTTTGCTATAGAACAATATGTCCAGAGTATTTACACATTCTGCTGCCAGGAAGTTGCTAGAGGTACATTATAATGTTCTTTATGTCTAAACAGGCCAGTTATGGATCATTGTCAGTCCCTCCTACTGTCCTTGTCCTGTGTTAACTTGGCCTAAGGCCCTCCCATAGACCATAGCACAGGAAACAGTTATAGCATTGTATCTATGATAACTGAGGTGGAGGACACTGACTGGACTGCAGATGTTATGTTACAAATCAGCCTGACATTTTGGCAAAGAGCAACCCCAGTTTGACACATAATAATACAAGACAAAGATAAAAACTCATAGTCATGTGTAGGTGTTTAGGCAGTGCTGCCTCGGCCAGCAGCCCAGCTGGACATCAGGGACAGCTTTGTGTTCAGCTGCTTTACTGATACAGAATTAAAGAAGTATATGAATGAACTCAAAGGCTTCAGAGCCCTTTTGAGGGGGAAAAAAATCCTCATTTCATGATCATCTCTGCTCTGGCTTGATCTTCAACCCCTCAGGGTATTTTCAGAGGTTGGAGGTGGTGCTGAGAGGTGTGGGTGGGAGGGCTCGCCAACAAGTTCATCTGGAGGCCTTTACTGCTGTAACACATTGTGACCTCCACTGGGCTTTGGGCACAGCCAGAACTCGGAGAGGGGGGAGGAGGGCCAAAGAAGAGGGGGGAGTCAGACAGGAAAAGAAGAAGACGGGTCTGTGCGTGTCCTCACAGTGTTTAGTTGTGATTAGACTGAGCAGCATCTCTGTGGTGGCTGTACATCCATCTGCTGCTCAGGGCTGAGCACTGTGTTCCTGTTGCCACCCTCATGACCTCAGACCTAAACACACCAATTAACCACCGCTGGACTTTCCACTTTTCCTCAAACTCTGGTCCAAACAAACACACCACTACATCTAACCCCCCTGCCTCTGCTCATCTCTGATCTGCTGCCTCTCACTCTGACCTACAACAAAGAACATCACCATCTTTTAGCCGACGCAGACACTAGCCAGGAAATACATCTCGTTACATGTAAAGACAATTTCTGTGATGCAGAGCAAGAAAAGAAAATTATGTATTCAAGAGTTTCTTCTCTTGCATTTTTTTGCTGATATTTTAAATCTTTATTACTTTTATTTTGGATCTTTGACCAAATTTGCTGCACCTCAAAAATTATTATCCAACTCTGCCTCTTAAAACTTACATTACACACTTTTTGGAAGATAAGCAATTGCCATCTGGATTATGCTCACTTTTGTTCTCATACAGGAAGCATTACATTCTGTTACCACACAGAAGATGTGGGGAGACAGTTTGGGTGGATGAGCATACAAAGTGCAATACAAGGTGCTTTTTAGCCATACTAGCAGTGTGGCCATAGGAATGGTAATGTCACTTTGCCACCACTGTGGTCCACTAAGAAATATCTCAACTATTTGATTTGATTTTCATTAAGTTTAGTTTCCCAGAAAATGAATCCTAATTGTCTAGTTTCATTTAATCCAGATTTTCCTTCTGGTGCCACCAGGAGACTGATATTTTAGTGCAGTCTTTTCAATGGTTTGTCATCAGTTAGGATACTTACGTATGTTCCCCTTGTAGATTAACTGTAATCACTCAGGTCATCACAATCATCATCGGATCATCACATTTACTTAGAGAGCAGATTTAAAAACAGCTAGAGTTGACCAAAGTGCTTTACAAATTTCAACAAGAGACAAGTGTAAAATAAGACAAAACAACAGCAAGAGCACAGGGCAGTACAAACATCAATATAAAATATTTAGTAACACCACAAGAAACATTAAAAGACACCTAAAACAACAAACAAGAAATCACAATAACAAGTTAAAATCATTAAGAAGACCCAAACTCCATTGAAGATAAGTACAACAATCAACTGAGAGTGGAAGACTATTTGAGGGCTAAGGGATGTGACAAACAAAAGCTGAAGGTTGGATGTCGGCCAGTGTCAGACTACTCAGTGAGCGTATGTCAGGGCTCAGCTTCTCAGTGTGTCCAACACTACTGGCACTAATTGGACCCTGTTGGCGGCTTTTTTTTGGCCGATTTGGTGTTGGGCCAGTTGGGCTTTGTCTGTGAGCAATAGACCACTCTGATTGACTGTCGAGCTTAGCGAATCAGTGTCTGAGATGAGAAAGGTTCAGGAAAGCCCCTTCAGCCCGTTGCTGTTGTATCCATGATTTCACCCATTTAGTGCAGTTTCTCCTTGTTTTTCACCTCCACACCTCCTTTCTTCTTCCACAACCAAAAGGCCAAGGACAGAGAACAGCAGTGTCATTTGCAACTTCTTATCAGACTAGAAGCAGCTATGTTTATAGCTTATGCTTCCGCATTCTAGCTCTTCTTTTTTCCCTTTCTGAATGGCAAATACAAATACCACCACCTGCTGGTATGGAGAGCTATTTCTGTCATGTCTGAATGTACAGTATGTGGTGTGTTCAAGTGCCTGTTTTTCAACCTGACTAACCCAGACAGAGCCAGGCGATGCAATAGTCAGCCTTTGTCACTGCTAGTTTTTTCACATTGGCTTGGTGTGTCTCTGCCCTGAGAAGTCTAGATCTGTAATAGGGGCTGGGTGCTGCATTAGAGTGTCTTCATGTCTTATATTGGTTTGAACAATTTGTTAAGCATTCCACCACACCGTACATCTATGCAGTGCCCACAGTATACCTGTTTGTTTAGATATAGTGCTGATGTCACATGATACTACCGAACCAATCGCTAGCAAGAGCCACACACACCCATGCACAGAGTTTCAAACAACTGACTGACATGCATCAGGTATATGTGCTATTGTA
Organism: Monopterus albus; assembly: GCF_001952655.1. NCBI lineage: Eukaryota > Metazoa > Chordata > Actinopteri > Synbranchiformes > Synbranchidae > Monopterus > Monopterus albus. Next base: position 416,368 of record NW_018128218.1, read on the forward strand.
ATGGGAGGTTTTAATAGCACATGGGGGCACATTTGCGTCAATGAGCGTGCAGAGTGCCTAATAGTCTCTCTTGTTCTTTAAGGGATTTAAGCAGCGGTAACAGTCTTCAGGACACTAAAAGAGGAAGGAGTTAAATTTAGCAGTATTTCTAAGATGGAAAAAGCAGCCTAATCACTAACTTGATCTGAATCTTTAGTTGAGAGGGGTCCCAAGTGGCTACTTATACCACTTGTATACTACCTCTAATGTGAGGTGGGCTCAAAGCAGTCATATCTGTCTTACTCTCATTCAGCTGAAGACAATTATTTGCCATCCAACATTTCATATCCAGGAGGCATTTAAGAAATGATCAATTCTTTGACTTTTCTTCTTGCATCATCACTAGATCAAAATCTTTACTGTTCAATACTTTGATTTAAGAACTCATGAAATTCCCATCAGCCTCTGTGTGTAGTGCTAATTAGCAAATGTTAGCATGCAAACACCCTAGCAACTAAAATGGTGAACACCGTTATCATCGTACACGTCCAGTTAAACATTAGCATGTTAATGTTGTTACTGCAAACATATTCGAGGACCTGCCACTGAAAACAGATTGTGGTTTGCAAAGATAGACAAGAGACACTGTAGAGT
>NW_018128218.1:417020-424943 GCF_001952655.1 Monopterus albus
CACTCTTTCTTCAATTAGACATCATACATTTACTTTAGAGTTGGTTTAGATACTTTCTTTGAAATAAAATGGAGTCACAGTCACAGCATTTGCACTTGAGTGTTTGATTTCTACTCTCTGTAATCCATCTTTTGTCTTCTTTGCTGCCGGGGGGATGGTGATTCAAGTTAAAGGTTTAGAAGTCTGTGTGCATGTGGAAGCACAGAGACAGAGAGACAGATCACCTTAGGGCCTGTGTTGTGGCATGGTTGTGTCAGGGATGTGTTTAGACTTGTAGCAGCTGAGTCTTGATGCTGAGCCCAACAGCACCTGAGGGCCCCTAAGCATGCTACAGTGGCCTTTGTCAGGGACAGCATGATGAGACGACAGCGCTGTTCATCACTTTTGTTGCAGGGGTGAGAGTGGGACAGTGGTTCTTGAGGCACGTAAAAGATGGATTGGTTCAAAGGTAAGTAGTGAATAAAGAATATACTGTAAGAACAAATGTACTCAGTTTAGCAACTGAGATATCACTTTCTGAGAGTGTTGCCTCAGCTGTAGTGAGCTTTTGCTTGTGGTGCTCACAACAGTGAAACCCACAAAAACATGCTGTCAGCAGTTTTCCCCAGTCTGTTAACTACTCTAACGAAAAATCTAATTGTCGATAGGTTTAAAAGGTAAACATATTAAAGGGCAGTTCCAGTATTTTTCAAATTGGATTATATTTCCACAAATCTCCACATTTGAGGTTATTGGAATTTTTATCTTTCTTTCAAACATCTTTTGCATTAAAATTCCATGTTTTTGATGCATCTAACCACAAACATGGCAGCTTGTGGTCATCTACATACATTACATTAACAACTGATGCGGTATTTTTTTTTCCTCATGATGCATTCACACATAATAATAAAAGTACATACACCGCTTTGACAGGACAGCTGTTTTCTGATGTATCCACCATACTATGTATGTTGACAATTTATTTCCACCTATCATTCTTTTTTATGCAACCTGTTAAAGATGTGTTGCAGAGGACTGGGAAGCTGGAGACCATGACAATACATTTGGCCTACATTTTGTTTGAAATTCTTTCATGTAGTGGAGTAGGAAACAGCTCTGTGCTTCCTTTGGAATCTAGATGATTGTGACCGGCTGTCACCCGCACTGAGTCAGTATAAAGTTGAGCATATCTCAACTGTCCCCTGTAGCTAGGTGCTGTATGAATTTGTTGAGCTCAGCAGGGGACACAGGGCTGGGATAGCCAGGTTTAATTCACAATGAATGGCCCAGCCATTTGAATTTGTATTGCTGTGTTTTCACTATCAGAACCTAATGAGCAGTATAATTCGATAACCATCATCAAGTGGACCATCCTGCTTTGTTTTTCCACTGTATTTTCTCTCTGTTGGTCTCTGTTTAGAGGAGGGAGGGGCTGCTCCCCTCTCACACTTGCACTCAGCTGTGTCTTTACACATGGTGCACATGGTGCTTGCAATGCTAATGCTTGAGGCCTAAAGATGTGGACATTTAAACAATCACCGGTGACTGCTCTGCATGCACGCACGCACACCCTCACCCCTCATGTTCATGGCATTTGATTTTAGTACTACCTCCTGAGAGATGCTGAAATTTAGCTCCCAGAATGCACCTCCAAAGCAGGCCACTGTAGTGGAAACTAACGCAGAACCCGTGACGAGCAGGTTCCTATAACGGGAAAAGCCCCTAAATGTGTGAACACACTGTTACAGACTGATATGACAGCCATGATTCAATTTACTGTGTACACTATAATAAAAACTTAGTATTTGCTCTTCCTAACAGCTGGGGTCTGGTTGGCTTTCAAAGAAATATACTGTTGCAACATGCTTTATAGTAATTCCTCACAGTGCAGTGAGAGCCACGATGGTTGAAAAGACAAAATTGAATATAGAGAAACTCCAAGGTACAAGACAAGAAAGCTTTTTTTCTTCCAACCAAGTCTGACCCACGGTGGCATTGGTAAGGCAATTTGAAATGAATAGAGCAAGGTAGAAAATTGGATTGCTGAAGCTGTTTTACAAGTCTGGGCTGATCGATGCTCACATGGCGCGCACACAGAAAGTATTCTCTGAGGCTATCATTTCAACATGAGAGAGAAGAGGTGCCTCATTAGGAAGGCTGATGTTGCAGATCTGAAGACTTCAGATAAACTTATCAATAAACAAGGCCCATTTCAGAGGGCGTTCACAGGACTCAACACAACCAATTTTGACTTTGTTTTCTCACTCAGAGTCATAATCCATGTGTTTCAGACCTTCTACATGAACAGACAATGAGACAGTGGTAATCCCAGGAGTGGGTGCTGGATTGTTTACTACAAGGCCAGTCTCTCTACGTACTGTACTCTGACACACTCTCACAGGCTCCAGAAACAGGGTCACCTCTGAGACAGTAAAGACACTGAAGAAGAAAGGGTGTCTCTCTGGTGCACACATACACATTGTGACGTACCTTCTGCCAATCAAGCCTCACCCCTGAGTGTGACACTCTGTGCCGTCTATCAGAGCTGACTTCATTAGTCCTCCAGATGCTTGCCCTGTAATGGTATTCACTAGCACATGCACAACAGCCGTTCCATTTTTAAAACAGCTAAAATGAAATTACACTTTCATAAGACTACACACACTTGTGCAATAACCTCCTGGACTAAAATGAGCCTACAACTGATCTTTTTTGTCTTTGTCCTCAATTTTTAAATAACCTCAGAGAGTGAGGCTATCTGTGTGTGTGTGTGGTTGTGTTTGAGAAAATGAGAGTGCAATATGTTTAGAGAGAACATGTAAACTTTGTTCACTAAAAAACCAACACATTTTCTATTGTTCCTTTAGAGTGCCATTAGACACCTAAAGCAAACAGCAAAAAATGTGCAGCCCACTTGACTGGCCCACAGAATGGCACACACTCACACATTACAGCTGCAGCACGGCTGACCAGTTTCTACAGGAACACATTTATGTAAAACCAAAATCTGTACACACATATGTACAGCCTCAATGTGGCGTCAGCGGCACCGCTGACAAGTCTGAGGGGACAGCCGCCATTAATCAGAGCAAGATGTTTATTTTCATCTCTTTAATGATCAGGATAGACCCATTCCACACCGACACCAACATGCTTTCCACCCACATACATCTGTTTGTGTCATGATCAATCCACTGTGACACATGCGACTCCCATCAGTTGACCCCCCCAGACCAGCAAACACACATAGACACACACAAACAGCTGGGACTCCCCCACAGCCATCAGGCTGAGGGACATAATTACACAGGCTGCCCGTGACATTCCAGTTAAAGGGTCAGGGGGAAAGCTGTCCCTCCTCCACCTTTTGTTCCCTCTTTGCATGCACGCATATATATCTCTTTATGTATGGTTGAATTATTAGCATTCACAGAGAAATTGTTAATAACAAAAACAACATTCTGGCACACCCTACAAATGACCTCTTTAATAGTGCAGAAGAGAGTAGCTAGCAGGTAAGAGGGAAGGAAACGTTAATTCATGCATACACATGATCATCACTGCATTAGATAGTGCAATATATTATAACTTCAGTGTTATTTATGACTTTTGTCCATCACATAAACCCCACCAGATCTCTGAGAAATATTAAGGCCAGATGAACTAAACCACTTTACATGAAGGAAAAACTAAAAGTAAGCACACCTGGGAGTCTGTAAACTGTGATGGATGTTTACAACTAATGTTTGGGTAATGATTTTAATGTTCATCTTAGTTTTCTCTTCCAAATAAATCTGGCTACTCTGGGGGTTGATTTAAACCATCTCCATGTGTTTCCTGCCATGTCCAACTTCTTTTTAGTGATGTCGCTGTGTTCCCAGATCTCATAGCAAACTATAAGCAAAATGGCTAAAAAAAAAGTGAAAATAAATAAAGTTGTAATAAACCACAATTAATGTGTATTTTTTTTATTTTTTATAAAAGAACCAGAAATTCATACAAATGTGAACCTGTGCCTTTTGTCAGCACAATTTTTCAGTGGTGTTGTCTCTTTTGGTCATCTGTAATTGGGGCACAGCAGGGATCAGTGAGTGATTGGAGGCTGCAGAGATGGTGGTGGGGTGATAAAATTGAAAACATATGTGGAGATAGATGTGACTACTAGACAGATCCAGACACTTCCAGATGCCCAGGCACCAAGGGACCAAGGGCCACAGTGCAGCTACCCTCCCGGGGGACATGACTCACCTGGAAGGAGGGCCAAGCGCTGCCAGATGTGGAGGAAACTGCCTGGGTCCCTCACGCCAAGCCTGTCTAACACTGTCTCGATTGTGCTACAGCATATGCTTCCAGTCAAGGGTGAAAAATGCAGGCACCAGCACATGCCAGAAGTCTTTCAAGCATAGCCCAACAGTCAGCCTCCAGCCTTACACCCACTCTGATCCATACACATACACGCACACACATGGAGCAGATCCTGCCAGTCATGCAGTCAGTGTAGTGCAGACATGTCACCACACAGCAAGTCAAGGCTGGTTAAACTGTGAAGCAACTAGAAGGGACCAACTCTAGACACCCAAGCCAGGGAAATAGCACTACACTCAACTCAGACAAACACACACACGGTAGACATGGTCCGCCTCACCATCCGAGTCAGACCAGATGACTTCAGCATAGCAGTAACATCCATATCATACTAATGGACCCTGGGGTCCAAAGCGAGCTTGACTGTATCTGAGACAAGAGTGACAAGGTCGGAAAAATCCCAGCCAGCCCCACTTAACCCGACGCCCACTCTCACACACAGAAGACGCTGATTTTGCAACAGTGGAGAGTCGTCACTTGGCCTGTCTGTGTGCCTTTGTGTGTGTCTGAGCCTTGGAGGTGTTTCTGGGAGTGTGTAGGGACATGCAGATGGTGAGCACACATCTCTTTCATACAGCAAATCTCATCCAAATCCCCCTCACCTGGAGCAACACACACAGATGGCTACCTCCAGCCTGTAAAAGTCCGAGGGCCTTGTGCAGGAATGTGTGTGTTGCACAATGACCTCATTGTGCTGTGATATGGCTTGTCTGAGCCGCACTCTGTGGCAGAGTCACACCTGTTCCACCTATGCCAAAGGGCTGACAAAGCCAGAGATACATCAATCAGCATTTACAGCACATAGACACACACAAGGATGAACACACAGACGAGAGCTGCATGCACACACATGCAGAGACACACACAGTGCTGATGTGGCACAGTCTCTGAGAGCAGGGTGGCTTTCTGAACACTACAATATTAAATGATCTGGGATGTGATATGTTTTTAAATGTTTCATTTGTTTTGACTTCTTGGCTGTTTCAAGTTAACAAATAGACACTACAGCATGCAAAAAATATAATTCACATAAAAATATTCATTTATTTGTAATTAAATGTCAACTACAACTTCCAGATGAAAACTTAAGTTGTTCAAATACCCAGTGCCTGTTTTCTGGGATATCTTCTGATACACAGGAAATGTAGCAGAAGTGGGGAATTAGCATAGTCTGTGAAAGTAACACTAGAACAAGTACTTCATTTCAACATTTTACACCTGCCTTGTTTGGTGCAGACCTTCAGACTTTTCAGTTGGATCTGAATCCAAATAATAGAACCAAGGCATCAGCATTCGGTGTGACCAAAAGATCGGATCAGACTGAACTACAATTCTGTGTGAAAACCCTTTTGAGATGGTTCGGACATTCGGGCTGATTGGAAAAAGTTGAAGTTCACCCAAACAACAGAAGAACAAAAGAACTGAAAGGTAATTAAAATGAGCCCTGGGAGCACCTGGGGACAGGAGGAGACAAGGTGTTTTTCCCCACTATAAGGACATTCATATGGCAAATTTGAGATCGATGTCCAGTATAGGGAGACGCGGCCCACTTGGACAATGGCAACAGGGCGTAGTTATGTCATGCAATATTCTTTACTCCACTCACAAAATTGCAACAAAAACTAACTGGATCAACTAACCGGCGCCAGCAGCAATGGTAGCCATGGTTAGTTGCGTTCTCTTGTGTTTGTTGTTTTTCTTTGTTTTCTCGGCCTTTTGCAACCCATCCCGGGTGGGCGCCTTGGTGAGGCTACGACAGAGAGGGACACGGACTCCACTCCCGTCTATCCACCTGGCAAATCTTCGCTCCCTGGTCAACAAGATGGATGAAATTCTTCTCATCAACAGGACTAACTCGCTCTGCTGCTTTGTGCTTCACGAAGACTTGGCTCAGCGACTTGATTGTGGACAGCGCGATACAAGTACCAAGCTTTCAGATGTACAGAGCAGCTCGCGTAATGGAGCTGTCCGGGAAAACAAGAGGCGGTGGAATCTGTCTCTACATAAATGAAGGTTGGTGCGCGGATGTCACAGCAATACAGAGGACATGTAACACAGACCTAGAGACTCTTGTTATCAATTGCAAACCTTTTTATTCTCCTCCTGAATTTAACAGTTTCATTCTGTAATACCCCAGTTCTTTTACTGGACAGATCTGAGTAAGGAAGGAGTCCGTCTTTCTTCATTTTAGTGCTGATTTATTTAAACCACAAATAAAGATTACAGAACACTAAAACAATCATTCAGACATAAATCTAACACAAGATTAATACAAGAAAACCATCAACATTGTCTTCTAACCTTGAAGCAAAGCAGACTAGAGCAGACTTTGAATCTTACTAAATTGCATTACTAATACATTAAAATCTAACACATTAATGTCTAATAATTATCTGACTAATTTATTAATTTCTAACAAATTCCCCCTTTTGACACGATTTTTATCATGTCAGCCTAAATCAAATGTCCCTGTTGTCCCCAGATTAGGCATCCAAGGAGGAGAGATGCCCCCCCTTATCACCCCTTCCAGGGAAAGCCCAGAGCTGAGTACCTAGGGAAAAATCTGAAATAATAACATAAAAATAATGGCATGTAAGCTGGTTTTCATTGCAGTGATCCTATATGTAAGCTTCTATGTGAAAGCTGAGTCTTCATTGCAATTATAGCATTTTTCAGACAAAAACGTGGAAAATGTCTAAACAACATGTAGCAAAACAATCATTGGTTAATCATAACATTAACAGGAGGAATACATTATGCTGGAGACTAAAGATATTCTTCCAGTATCACACATTTATCACAAAATTATACTCAATAATCAAAATCAATCACACACCTATGAGTCCACACCACCTACATGTGTGCAAGAATATATGTGGGTATGTGTTAACCCTTAGCAAGATATTTATTATCAACGGCAGTGGTGATACACTTTAAACAAATATGTCTAATGCAGGGGATGCAAGGTCAGCAAAGTAACTGCTGCCACAAAAGATGTAGCAAAGAAATCACTAAATTTTTCCACTTGCCAAAAATTTTTTAACAAACCAGTCATCAGTGTAATTTTTAATTTCGGAATGGTCAGCCATCTCCTCTGATAAAATTTCAACCCTGTCAGGGCCCTAGCAATTGAGCCATCGGGAGCAGTGTTATTTGGGATGTGAGTACAACACTGTTGCCCAATCATAGTACAAACACCCCCTTTTTCAATCAGAATGAAGTCTGCCAATCTGTTCTGATACAACATAAGAGAAGTGGCTGCCAGTTGCTCCTGAAAACTAACAGCTATATTTCTGGTAGGTTTAGTGAGGTTAGTGAGATTAGTAAGATTAGTAAGACACTGGACATTAAACTAGACATAGGACAGTATACAAATGTATTTTTCAAACTGTCTTAATTGCGCTTGCTGTGGCCACACAAAGCAGTCAAGAATGTCACATGCGTCTACCATTAAAGTGGAAGTTTTACCTAAATTAAAAACCAACTTGGGTGGAATCAGGACATTAGCTCTTTTCTCACGGTGTATGTGGGACCTTGTTTCCCACCACAATATGGGTACCACTATAACTAGGCTAA
>NW_018128218.1:424972-429804 GCF_001952655.1 Monopterus albus
CACTGTTTTGAAGTTACTTGGACTGCTTCGTCTCTCAGAGTTAGCATGGTAAAAAGAACTGGGTTCCAACAATCCTCAGCTGGAGAACAATGTGTCTTATGGATCCAGTTACTTAGTTTGTTCTCAGTGAGCCACAGTTTAACACAGTGTGTGGTAGCTTCTGCTACCTTATAAGGACCTTTCCAACGTGGTTCTGACCATTGAAATTTATGCACCTTCCGAAAGACCCAGCTGTCCACTGCAGCTGGTGTTGGTTCCTTAGGTTGGTCCCTGCACAGGATTTCAATAACCTGCTCAAAGACACTCATCACAGTGTTGTTCAGTTGTCTGACATACTCACTCATGTCACCATGCTGTAAAAGAAGAGGTGTTGAATCTCTAGGTATAACAGTTAGAGGGAAACACGTTTCCTAACTGTGCATATGACAAATAAACACTTTGACCTTTGAACAGTTAGAGGACAGGGCATCTTTCTCCCTGTCAGGATTTCCCTGTCAGGATTTCATGTGGGCTTACATTAGGCGTCGCATTCGGAGTGGACCTGAGGTTGGACAATACAATAGGTAGAGCTTCAACCCAGGGTAAGTTAGTGCCTGCGGCGACGTTCGCGAGCCCTCCTTTTATGGTTCTGTTTGCATGCTCAACAAGCCCTTGAGAGGCTGCATGATAGACAGCCCCAAACTTATGTTTTATCCCAAACATCTGTTCAACAAGACGTAGATCATCGTTTGAGAAGTGTGTTCCATTATCAGATCTGATAATCTCAGGTACCCCAAATCGGGGGATCACTTCCCTAGTGAGCTACTTGATTACCTCTTTACCTGTCTCTGTTTTCATGGGTCAAGCCTCTACCCATTTGGAAAACGAATCCAAACAGACAAGTAAATATCATTTTCCTTAAACTCTTTTATCAGCTCCCATATCTGTGAAATCAACAACAATCTCTTTCCAGGGAGCATCTGGAACTGGAAATCCCCCTAGCCCTGCCTTCAGCGTGGCTCTGGGGTTGAACTGATTACATGTCTCACACGTTGCAACAAAGTACTTGGTGATATCCCTCAAATGTGGATGCCACCAGTTTTGAGAGATCAGACTATTTACTGTATCTTGGAGCTCGCACAGTGTCTTCTGCTGTGTGCCTCTTGACACAGCAAACTAAGTACTCCTGCCGGGGCCACTATTTTACCTTCGTGGTTTCTCCATGCTCCTGTCTGATCCTTAGATGCCCCTTTGCATAGCCACGCCTGCTTTTCAGTAGGAGCAGCTTTATTCTATATTTCCCTAATAGTATGGAAGCTCAACTCTGTCTCACAAACATGACCCCCTCCTGCAGGGTCTTGACTCATCTGTTTAGCTCCCTGAGCTGGACCTTCTGGGTCCTGAGTGCCTGTCCTAGGCTCCTTAAACTCTGACCCCTTAGGTCTAGATCCTGTCTGTACTGAGCCTCCAAAGCTCTGACCCCTTAGGTCCTGGATCCCTTTCATAGCTCCCTGAGCTACCTGTTAACCGGCTGCTACATTATTACCTCTGTTTATTTTAGTCTCTGTTCTCTGATGTCCCTAATTGCCACCTGCTTTGGTAGCAACAACGCTTGATCTAATTTCAGTAACTGCTGCAAGTGTTTTACTGGACCGCCAGTTGAAGTCACAAAACCTTTTTTTGTCCAGTGGCACAAATCTACATGTACTGCCTGTACTGCGTATGCAGAATCTCTGTAGATATCTACAACTTTGTCTTTTGACAACTGACATGCCTTTGTCAGAGCAATCAGCTCAGCCATCTGGGCTGAACTTGGCTGTGGAATCACATCAGCTTGCAGTACTCTTAAGCCAGCCGTTGTGTCCTCGACCACAGTGTATGAAGCAACTAGACTGCCAGTGGCAGTCTGGTGACTGTGACCATCACAGTACAATATTACCTCTGCATTAGGTAACGGTTCCTTATGCAGGTTCGCATGCAGTCTCATCTCTGTGTCTGTTTTGCTCATGCAATCATGATCCTGCTCAGTGACCATCTGCATAGCCATGTTTGTTCCCTCACCTGTAAACTGTATGTGAGCCTGGTTCAATAACTGTTGTAAGTTCTGGGTCCGATGTGCAGACAATATGAAAGCTTTGGAATCCAGAAATGCCCTAACACCATGTGTGGTGTGCACAACAGTTTAATAACCCATTGTGATCTGTAAGGTCTTCAGTATCGCTCGACTGATTGCAGCAACATGTCTCACACAAGTTGGATGTCCCTTTTCAACATTGTCCAACTTAGAGCTGTAGTACATCAACACCTTTTGGTTGTGTCCTCTACTTTCTCCCCCTTTTGAAACAGGACGGCATTCACAGTGCCAAAGCCTGTTTAATGGCAACAAAAGCTTCATCTGCTTGTGGAGTTCACAACAGAGTAGAACCATAGTTCTTATGGCCCGCCTCTGTAAGCATGGCACAGAGAGATGCCATGTCAAGAAGGTACAGGCCTTGACTTCCTGTCTAGCTTTCACAGCAGCAAGAGAGGCTTGCTTCAAAAATTGTCCTATAGCACTGTCACTGTCCCCAAAAATCCTTTTTTTTTTTTTGCATCTGAATTATGCTGCTTATCTTTAGGAACCGTATTTAACCATTTAAACAAAGACTTTTAGAGTACTGACCCCAAAGAATCAGGTTTGCTCATTTTCCACTCTTGAACAACGTTTGCAAACATATTGAAAATTATGCACACATGACTGGCGTTTCAACTGAAATGGCCTCTGCCCAGAACTGTGGTCTTGTCCCGAAGCTTCTACACCAGAACTGGCTTCTGATGCGCGTGACCACTGGGGGTCCTCCCAATCAACAGGTCTGTTTTAATTCCACTGAATATGCCGTCACCCTAAATTCTATAATACAGTTTCCCCATAGGCTATGCCCAGCCCCTGGAACCAAAGACAGCTCTACCTGAGGCACACTGTTTCACACTGAATTCTCCCAGTACTATGACACGTGACAGTGTTCAACAGCCTTCGTGCAGAAAACCACCCACACAATGATCAAAGAAAATAAAAAATATTTCCCTGTGCCCTCATTAATCATTTAACAGTTAGTAGCGATCATCTTATAAATATTTAGACATTCAGGAATGTGCTTCGCCTCTGGCTTCCGCCTTCACAACAAGCCAGTCTTCCCACCGGAGCAAAAAATCCTAATACTTTAGGAGACAACCATCAAAATTTGTGGTTATCCACTTATTAACATGGATTTTACATCTCTGATAGTCATCAATTTCTGTTACTAGGGCACTTATTGTTCTATCCCTCAGATGGGACTATGTGCTTTATAACCTCTACTTATGGCAAAAACAAGACCAGCACATTTCAAAATAAAAGCGTTATCTTACCTTTACTGTAATCATTCAGTTTTTAGATTAGGAATTCACAGTCCACACAGATCAACAAAATTTTGTAAGGTCCAATATGCAGGAATTCTGTACAAAAGGCTCCTGCTCACCTTTAATTATTGTTTGCCGGCAAGTGTTGATCTGTGCAGTCCATTCACTCCTGACTGGAATCCAGCTCAGAATTCAGCCATTTCCGAAGGTCACGGCACCAAAGTTTATACCATAGTTCTTTTATTAGACAGATCTGAGTAAGGAAGGAGTCTGTCTTTCTTGATTTTAGTGCTGGTTTATTTAAAAAAAAAAAAAGAATAAAGATTACAGAGCACAATCCGGGTTGTTCCTTCCTCCAGAAACACACACACTCTGGCTGCTGGGGAGAGGAGATCCCGGAAACACAGAGCCTAATACATTTATCAGTTTTGGACTAACCCCTTAGACAGATGAAGTCTGTCCAGCAGACTCCATCTCTTATCTAGAGCTCCACGGGATTGGATCAGCTGCATGTTACCTAGTCGTAACAAAATGAGGTAGCTCGATGTGCGTGGATGTTGTTATGTGGTGTGTAACTAAAACAATCATTCAGACATAAATCTAACACAAGATTAATACAAGAAAACAATTGGCATCAAGGTACACTTATCAGAATCAACATTGTCTTCTAACCTTGAAGCAAAGCAGACTAGAGCAGACTTTGAATCTTACTAAATTGCATTACTAACACATTAAAGTCTAACACATTAATGTCTAATAATTATCTGACTAATTTATTAATTTCTAACACTACCCCGGAGCTAGAACATCCTGACTCTCCACTCATTGTTCTAGGTGTCTTTAACAGAGCTAATCTCACGCACGAACTGCCCAAATACAGACAGCACGTCACCTGTCCCATCAGGGAAAAAAATCATACTGGACCAGTGCTACACAACAATAATAGACGCCTATCGCTCTGTCCCCTGTGCAGCCCTCGGACACTCAGATCACTGTATGGTCCATCTTATTCCAGCCTACAGGCAGAAACTTAAAGCTGCTTTTGACCCCTGTTCTTTTCACCACGTTAACTCTGAGAGATGAAGCAGTCCGAGTAACTTCAAAACAGTGCTGATTTATTCAGTGACCACAGGTAAAAATTAACATTACACGCTCAGGAGTCTTTGCACCTCCAACATGCACGCAGGCAGCCGGAAGATGAAAAGCCCCAAACCATAACAGGCCTATACATTATATCACTTTGGGCTAGCCCATACTACTCAGGGACGCCAAACCGTGACGTCTCCGGTGCCAGCTTTGCAGCTGACCATAGCAGTAGTCAAAGCATGAAGAAAATCAATGTGTGATTGTTTGTTGATTGTGTGGTGTGTATCTAAGACATTCTGACATGACATCTAGTGACATGTCATGACATTAAGCATAAGAAAATATTATGATTACGATTATGATTAAACACGTCATAATAATAATAATAA
>NW_018128218.1:430642-433132 GCF_001952655.1 Monopterus albus
CTGGAGGTTCAGAAGTGTGAAATGTAGGACCACTAGACTGAAAAACTCTTTCTTTCCCTCTGCCATCAGACTCCTAAACAGCTGAGGAGTTTATTACCAGGAAATATGTCATGTACTGTTTACATTCTCAGTTTGCACATGCATAATTGCACATTGACTGTTGACTGCTGCACATGCTGCTCCCATGCAGCATACATTCTCTTATTATATTCTTATATATTTTTATTATATTGCTGCATTTTCTACCTAAAGTGCCTTAAGTTTTGTGTTACTTATATATCTACTTTATATTTCATTTTTATTTTGTGACATTCATGTGGACAGCAAAGTAAGAATTTCATTGTACAGGGAAGCACGTGTCCTAACTGTGCATATGACAAATAAACACTTTGACCTTGACCTTGTATTGTACTGCAGGTTTGACAAACAACACTCCCCCCTCACCCTCCCCACCTCAGACCCAGCAGCTGCTCCCCCGACAGTCACCCTGACAGCTTTCTGACAGACAGGAAGCAGCAGGTGTGGCTTCCTGGCCCCAAGTGATGTGTACTCTCCCCTCTGCCTTTTTCACTCTACACCAACGACTGCATCTCGAAGGACCCCTCTGTCAAACTCCTAAAGTTTGCTGATGATTCAGTGGTTATTGGTCTCATCCAACGGCGACGAGTCAATCTACAGACAGGAGGTTGAGCAGCTGGTCCTGTAGTATAGTCGCAACAACCTGGAGCTGAACACGCTCAAAACAGTGGAGATGACAGTGGACTTCAGAATTAGATCAACATTAATGTCAACATTAATGACAATGTATGTCCCCCTACCAAGCTTATGGACCTTTGACATCACAGAAACAGCCATAAACATAACGGATAGCTAGCAGCAAGCTACTGGAACAGTATCATCTTGGAAACTGTCACAGATATAATGTGGAGATTATGAAACTCATGGTTTTGCCACACAAACTACTTGGTAATGTTCAGTCACAAAAACTCATTAGAACACAGGTTGTAAAATGAATGGATGAATGAATGAAGGGTTTGTCATGAACAAGTGAACAGTTTTTGGATGCATCAACTTTCTTCTTCAGTATCCTACCCTACTTTTTAATTTTTTATTTATTTATTTTTTCAGTTACCAATAAAAAATAAATGTCACAGCCACTTCCTAAAGCCATGATATGAAGTCATTAAGCTAGTTGCCACAATGTCATTTGATCCACTGGCTCACTGGTCTGACGGGTCCCCAGTGCCGAAGAGCACTTCCAGGAAGCCTCTGATACTCTCTGTGATAAAGGCTTCATGGCCAAAGTGATGTTTCAGTGGGAAATGACTGCTGTTTGTCAAATTATCACCACCACTCTGAAAAGAATCAATCAATACCCATCTTGTGAAGGACCATCCGGGAAAGTTGCTTCTCACTAGGGCTGAACGATTTGAGCAAATAATCTAATTGCGATTTTTTTCCCCTAACATTGCGATTGTGATTTAATATGCGATTTTATTAGCTGTTCATTTTCTGTATTAAACTTCAAGCCAAAGACAAGCACTAAGTCATTATATAGTATGACCAACATAATATTAGATTGAACATAAGACCAGGCATGTTACTTGATTAAATTAAATGATGCATGAATTTATATGAATGACATTTTTATTTAAACACTTCAATTACACTAGAATACTGAATGATTTGTTGACTTCTTGAAAACATGCTATACATGCCAACATAAAGTGTCAAAAAGGCCTGTTGTAAACATCAAACTAAAGTGCAGGAACATAAAAACAAATCTGGCTTTGCCACACTCAGTATTCACAGGATTCTAAGTCACTGTAATAAACATATGTAAACATGCAGACTGCACTTTTTAAATGTTGTCTGTAAACTTTACTAGACATAAATAAATAAACATATCTTACTGATCTCCCCAGTAAGTCACATTACACACAAAATGCAGAAAAATAAAGGAGAACAAATATCTGAATCTGATCGTACCTCTTTGTAAATATTTAGGTACAAGTTAAATGTAATATATGAACTGTAATTTTTAATTAAATCCTAAAAGAGAAAAACAGTATGAACACTAATATAAGGTGCATACAATGAGTATAGCATTTCTAGCCATAGTGATCCTACTGGGTGGTTCTCAGTTGATCACAGGTTTTTTGCTAGGAAAACCAGCATATCCACTTTTGCTGGTTTTAAGGACGAGCGAGTGCAAGTCACTATGTTCCCTCCAGTGCTAAACAGACGCTCTGAGGCTGCACTTGTGGCTGGTACACAAAGATACTTGCGGGCTAACTTGCACAATTGTGGAAAGTTAATCTTGTGCACCTTCCACCAAGCCAATGGGTCATCCTCTCCGTCAATGACAGGGGTCAACAGGCAACTGTTTAACTCTGCTTCTGCAACTTCAGCTTGAACAGGTAAAGCAGAAGAAGCCACATTGGTTTTGAAAAGGCTGCCAAGAGACTTCTTTGCCTTTTCCATGGAGGG
>NW_018128218.1:436084-439170 GCF_001952655.1 Monopterus albus
TCTAAGTCACTGTAATAAACATATGTAAACATGCAGACTGCACTTTTTAAATGTTGTCTGTATACTAGACATAAATAAATAAACATATCTTACTGATCTGCCCAGTAAGTCACATTACAGACACAATATGCAGAAAAATAAAGGAGAACAAATATCTGAATCTGACTGTACCTCTTTGGAAATATTTAGGTACATCAAAGTTAAATGTAATATATGAACTGTAATTTTTAATTAAATCCTAAAAGAGAAAAACAGTATGAACATTAATATAAGGTGCACACAATGGGTATAGCATTTCCAGCCATAGTGATCCTACTGTGTGGTTCTCAGTTGATCACAGGTTTTTTCTAGGAAAACCAGCATATCCACTTTTGCTGGTTTTAAGGACGAGCGAGTGCAAGTCACTATGTTCCCTCCAGTGCTAAACAGAGGCTCTGAGGCTGCACTTGTGGCTGGTACACAAAGATACTTGCAGGCTAACTTGCACAATTGTGGAAAGTTAATCTTGTGCACCTTCCACCAAGCCAGTGGGTCATCCTCTCCATCAATGACAGGGGTCAACAGGTAACTGTTTAACTCTGCTTCTGCAACTTCAGCTTGAACAGGTAAAGCAGAAGAAGCCACATTGGTTTTGAAAAGGCTGCCAAGAGACTTCTTTGCCTTTTCCATGGAGGGCTGTGCACTTTGAGGCTTCTGAACAGTTTCAGTACGAGATCTCTTCTCCTGCAAGATGAAAAGAAACATCACATTAGTTTTGCTGTTAAATTACACAAATATGAATGTGTTTATGGAAGTGTCTTATTCAAAGATATTATTATCCTGGCTATATGTATGTCTTGCTGATTCTAGCATTTCAGTCTTCAGTCGGGCCTTGATGGCAGGGATGTTATCTGAGCTGATGTACTGAGCTTTGAACCTAGGATCCATGAATGACACAACATCAAAAAGCTCCTGGGTGCAGGGGTCACTATATTTGTCACTGAGGTATGAATGGACCTTGGTTTTAATCAACTTAGAGAGGTCAGTGTCCTCAGCATCTTCAGCCAGGGCTGATGTGGCCAGATGGTGGAGAACTGGTTTGAGGTAAGAGATGCTCACATACTCCTCTCCAGAAAGAGCATCTGTAAATTCCACGAGAGGATGCAGTGCCTTGTGAATAGACTCCAACACTTCAGTATCTTGCCAGGTTGGAATGAGGGAGCGTGCATATCTGTCACCTGACAATACGTGGGATATGGCTTTGGCCTGTTCCAGGACTCTGGCAATCATCCTTTCCTTAGATCCCCATCTTGTTGGGCACTCAGTTATGAGTGTGGGCTCAGGAAGTTTGAGCTCCCTCTGTGCCTCAGTCATTGCTGCCTTCTTCTTCCAACTGTGGGAGAAATGCCCCACCAGCTTCTTGCACAGCTCTGTCGCTCTTGACACTCTGTCATCTTTCACTGCATTTTCTGGAAAAATAATTAAATAATCAGTAATAATAATAATATTAAATAAAATTAAGTAATTTGAGTGAGGCTATCACAATTATACATTTTACATATACATTATGCATAGACATTGTACATATACATTTTACATACATTCTCTCACTTACTCAAAAAATAGTCAAATAGGGATGGGCGATGTATCAAGGAACCAGATTTACTGACGAGATGTGCATGACAATCCCATGCAATGTTTTGCCCAGTCCTGCATCCCAATTTGCATACTATCAGTACTAAATAGTATGAAAGTAGATTTAGTATGTCCCATACCTGTATAGTACCCGGTACTTTTAACCACGCTAACTCTGAGAGACGAAGCAGTCCAAATAACTTCAAAACAGTGCTGATTTATTCAATGAACACAGGTAAAAATTAACATTACACGCTCAGGTATCTTGCACCTCCAACATGCACACAGGCAGCTGAAAGATGACCTGAACCACAACAGGCATATACATTATATCACTTTGGGCTAACCCCATTCTACACAGGAACCCCAAACCGTGATGTCTCCCGGTGCCAGCTCTGCAGCTGCCCAGAGCATTAGTCAAAGCATGAGGAAAAATCAATGTGTGATTGTCTGTTGATTATGTGGTGTGAAGCTAAAACATTCTAACACGACCTCTAGTGACATGTCATGACATTAAACATAAGAAAATATTATGGCTATGGCTACAATTATACATGTCATAATAATAATATTAAACATCCTGTCTTCTAACAGTCATCAACTTTCTATCTAGTTATCCTTGACCATAAGCAACCTGCAGCAACTCATGAGAATGACTAAGCATTTAACAGCCTGAGCTAGACATCCTGACTCCACTAAACATTCCTAATACAAGTATCTGACCAATATCTATCTGACTAAAAATACCTAACAATTCCCCCTTTTCGACACGACCAAAATCGTGTCGACCTAAATCAGTGTCCCAGTTTCGCCAGATGAAGCTACCTAGGGTTAGGCTAAAACTACAGAGCTTAGTACTTTAGATGAACTAAAAACACAAAAAGGGTTACAGCATGTAAGCAGGTTTTTCGTTGCAGTGACCTGTATATGTATGCCGTATGTGTAAGCTGATTCAATGCAACTAAGAGCGTTTGAGCAGACATAATTGTGGAGATGCATAAACATCATGTGTAGCAAGCTTTCATTGGTTAATCATAAAATTAGGGGGTAACTAATACACACATAAAAACAGAGATTCCCTTACATCCTATCATAATCATAAACACCACTCAATAATAAGAATTTAAATTACCATTAATACTTACCAAACTTAATTATCCAAACTCAATTAGCAAGAATCAATTAACAAAAATCAATTAACAAACTATGAGTCCACACCACCTGTGTGTATGCAAGAATATATCAGTATGTATTAACCTTTAACCATTTTATGTGGGATCCACAGTCTTTACTCCGGTCCATGGAGCTCTTCAACCTCTCACTCACCGGGCTCAGTGAGGGAGATCAGGGGAAAGGATTCCCAGGGGGCCGGAGTTTGTATCTATTCATAGGCAGGGGGCTGTGGATACCTACTATCAATGGCAGTGGTAATGCACTTGAGACAGAGATGCCTGATGCAGGGAATTGATCCG
>NW_018128218.1:442928-443121 GCF_001952655.1 Monopterus albus
CCTGAGAAGCCGATAACAGATGTAGTACGCTTTGAATGTGGGAGTGGTGAGTTTAAAGTAGACCTAACCTTGCTCCTGAGTCAATGAAGCACAAATGGTCTCGACCACTGATAGTCACTTTGACTAGTGGTTCAAGAAACATTGTCTATGTACTCAGAGAATCACCTGTTACAGACTTTCGGCAGCCCTCTTG
>NW_018128218.1:443282-445819 GCF_001952655.1 Monopterus albus
TAGACATCTGTCAGCTCTCACAAATGTTCTCCTGTTTGCCCGGGACCCTTGCCCACATGCTCATGATCTGCAACAATTCTGAAAGCCACTACTCACGGGTTGTGAATTCCATGAGTAGGACTGAGGCCCAGGTACAGGTGTTGAGCTGCTTGTTTAATATACAATCTTAGAGCTCCCTCCTCTGGGGGAGCTTCGTCATAGGCACTGAACATGCCTTTCTCACACATCTTTTCAGCCCATCCATCCATCCATCCATCCATTTTCTTCCGCTTATCCGGGGCCGGGTCGCGGGGGCAGCAGTCTAAGCAAAGATGCCCAGACCTCCCTCTCCCCAGACACTTCCTCCAGCTCCTCCGGGGGAATTCGGAGGCGTTCCCAGGCCAGCCGAGAGACATAGTCCCTCCAGCGTGTCCTGGGTCTTCCCCGGGGCCTCCTCCCGGTGGGACATGCCCGGAACACCTCCCTAGGAAGGCGCCCAGGAGGCATCTGAAACACATGCCCGAGCCACCTCAGCTGGCTCCTCTCGATGTGGAGGAGCAGCGGTTCTACTCTGAGCTCCTCCCAGGTGACCGAGCTCCTCACCCTATCTCTAAGGGTGCTACCCCACCCTTAGCAACAGCAATAATGTGGTAAATAATTCACAGGAATATGTCTTTGGAACATATTATCTGTTTTTCTAAGAAAAGTCACTCTTTTAATTGACTGTTACAGTAGCAGCAGGATTTTCTGTCCTTATTAGTGACCACATTTATATTACATGTAGTCATTAGATTCAGTCTCTCACTATGCGAAAGTCAACAATTCTTTTGAGAATCAAGGAGTGTCAAGGGGTAAATCTTTTTCTGCCTGTTTTTGTGAAATATAAAATCTATTTCTTTATATTAATTTCCCTGTACCAATTGAAATATCAACTAAATAATAATACTTCATAATTTTCTGACAATATGTTCTCTATAAGTTTGGGTATAGGAGTCAGTTCTGATAACTGGTTGTCATTTAAACCTCTTTATTTTACCATCAACAAAATCTAAAACTTTACAGTGACCCCATCAATGATACAACACTTTATATGGATTCAAACACATTCAAACTTCCAGAACAGCTCCTAATCAGATGATTTGTTTTTGAAGAAAATTCATTGTGAAACAACAAAAACCATAAATTATGTAATTTAATAAATGAAAGTATGACCTCTATTCTAGAGGTTTTAACTCGCTGGTATCCGAGATAAAGCAGCCCAGGAATAATTAATATATTCTTTAGTTCAGAAAGAAAGAAAAAGAAAAGATTGTTGTGAAAAATGCTCTTTTGGCTGAGCTGTTTGAATGACAGTACCTGACAGGCTCACCTCTGCTGGTAAACAGACTTGCTCTGCAACCTACTGTGCATGTAATTACACTGGCTGTGGTTTTCTGAATTTTTTCAAATTCAGCCAAAAAACAGAGACAGTCCTGAAGAAATGTCTCACAGTGTTTAACTTTAGCTTCTGTTTTGTGTTTCTGTAGTAAAGACGCTGTACTGTCACGCAGACGTGCTTTAGCAGCTGAGCGAGCTGCTTGTTTAATATACAATCTTACAGCTCCCTCCTCTGGGGGAGCTTTGTCATAGGCATTGAACATGCCTCTCTCACACATCTTTTCAGCCCATGTTACAAAACGCTGTGTTTCACTACAATATTTGCTTGAACTCAATGTGCCAAGCCATTTGTTTAACAGCTGATACAAAATAGCACCTAAAGTCCCAGATTGGCATTTCTTCCAGACCTGAATAATATCACAATCAGCCATAATGAAAAAATAAATGCCAAATGTGACGCTTGTCCGTTATGAGAGGCTCTGTGCCCAGTGAAAAACGGCCGACCTGCGAACCTTCTACATCAGGTTAATTTCTGATGCTCGGGGTTACCCCAGCCGATTAACACTGTTTTATCTCAACAGGACAGCCGCCACCATAAGCTAATACAGTTCCCCAATAAGCCTGTTCCCTGTTGTGCAGTTAACCACCCACACATTCCATAAAAAATAATATACTGGTGATTTCCCTGTGCCGTTATTACGTGTGGAATGTGTCAAAGAGCATCTCTTCAGTTGAGATAACTGTCTATTTTCCAGCCGGAGGGAAATTAAAAAAGAAATCAGGCAATTTGGGGAGACAACTGCTACTAAGTAGCAGAAATTCACTTATAAAACGTGAATTTTACGTCCCTTATTGATATCCAATTCTGTAATCACGGCACTCATTTACTATCCCTCAAAGTGAGCCTATGTGATTATGTTAACTTTTATATGTGTCAGGGAACAGATCAGCACATCATTCAAAAACAAATGTGTTTTATAATCCTTATTGTTTTGAATCCAATTTAAAGCGTCAAGATTGGGAAGTCCACACATCAACTTTAATTTAGTATGTAATGCTACAGTACACGTGGTAAAGCTGCCTGCCTGCATACTCATTTTAAACACTAAGCACCTCAAAACAAAACCAAATGGTAAAAACAGCCATATAATTCATGGGGGGTTGTGGAGCGGCCCACCATA
>NW_018128218.1:446164-451301 GCF_001952655.1 Monopterus albus
TGAGGCTATCACTATTATACATTTTACATATACATTATGCATAGACATTGTACATATACATTTTACATACATTTTACATACATTCTGTCACTTATTCAAAAAATTGTCAAATAGGGATGGGCGATGTATCAAGGAACCGGCTTTACTGACGAGATGCGCATGACAATCCTATGCAATATTTCACCCAGTCCTACATACACGCAGCCTGCATCCCAATTTGCATACTATCAGTACTAAGTAGTATGAAAGTAGATTTAGTATGTCCCATACCTGTTACACTCAAATTTCCATACTTTCTCATATCAAAAACAGTACATTCGGCATAGGGCATATAGCCGAATTGGGACGCAGTGTCACTCTCACGCAACGCACGCAAACACACACTCACACTTTTTTCTCGCCCATACAGTCACACACACGAGATGAAAACTTACCAATGGCAATATGCAATCTATGCCCGAAACACTGTAGCCTTGTCCATTCATTGAGCTGTGCTGCTTTCACCATATTTGTTGCATTGTCCGTCGTAATGCAGACAAGGTTCTCTTCGTGGAGATCCCAGCTAGCAAGCCCCTTTCTCAGGCCGGCTGCAATATTTTCCCTTGTGTGATCTTCTGGGAAGTAAGCAGTTTGAAGGCAGCGAGCTTTGAGGTCGATGTCTTCAGTAATGAAATGCACCATAAGACTTTGATAGGGCTCCGCTGAGTGACTTGACCACATGTTGGTTGTTGCTTTCAGCTCCGCAGTGACTTTCTGTTTACATTTTTTGTGTAGCTCTGGTATGGCGACCTGGCTAAAATATGTGCGTGAGGGCAAGCTGTAGCATTTATCCAGTGTGTTGATTAATGCCGCGAACCCAGGCTTTGTCACCATATTGATCATGTCTTTCGCGATGAATTCTGTTACCGCTTTAGTAATTTCCACGTGCCGTTTTGAAGTGCGTTCATAAGGAATTACACTTTCAAACATTTGTCAGTGATGCCTGATCTTTCTTTTTAAACCCAAAATAGTCCCACACAGTGGAACTGCTGCTCCTCTTTGGCACTAAAGTTTCTGGTTCAGGGTCCGGTTGTGTCGAACCCCAGGCCATTTTACAGCAGGTCAAGTAACAAGTTATGCTACAGTGTAGTGTGACACGATGCTGCGTCATCTGCAGATTGCACTCGCGTGTCACGTGACCAGACTATAATTGCACCTATTGCGATTAGAAAATCGTGTTTTACGTGATGGCGATTTAATTGCAAGTGCAATTAATCATTCCCTACTACTTCTCACTAACACTGATGGGAGAGATCACTCATCCTACCTTCTTGTTTCAGAATGAGCTCTTCAAGGAATCAGCTGATTAAGAGCTGCTTAAATAAGTGGAACGGTCGTCACAGATTAGTGACATAACAAGTGGCATCTTTTGTTTCAAAATTCAATATATTGAATTGTTTTTCATGTTTAATGTTTTTAGTGGAAATGAGAAAAAATACTGAAACTGACTAAAGGCTAAAGTTTGTGTTAATTAGTTTACTGATGACTACATAGCATCTATAGAGTGTGTAATCAACAAAAATTTGAATGAACATAGAAAGGGTGACAACTTAAAATAGCTTTAAAAACACTAGATAAAAGTGAAGTATTAGGTCAGACCTGCAAATGGATAGAGCCAAACAACTGGACTTTTATAGTTTAAATATGACTCATCATTATGAAAAAATCAAAACACTGCAGTAAAAATCTTTACATAACCTCATCATATCACAGTTGTCATGAGCAGAACCAGCAGGAGATATTTTAAAACTGTTAGTTTTTTATTCAATGCAATGCTGTCATAAATTCCATAATTTTGCACAATAAGCCATTATCAGTTTTGTACTTTGCTGATAGTTGAGCATCCACCACTACAAGCATCTACACACTAACTTCCCTACATGCAGGCCCCACTGCTTCCTGCACTGGTGAAGAAATTTGCCACTGGGTGTAAACTGCAGATTCATTCAATATGAACATGACATGCTGATGCTAGAGATGCTGGGCTGCATGTGCACATGCACACATGCAGAGTTTTCCAGTGGGTTGCTCTGGTTGCATCAGAATTCATTATTATGAAACTCCAGTAAGTCACTGAGTGTTCGATTTATTAGTCCAAACACTGGTCACAGACTGGGAATTATCCAGAGTAAAAGTGCCAATTGTTTCTGGAAAGACATTGACACATTATTTTTTTTTCTCCCCCAAATACATTCCACCTCCATAGTATTGTAGCGGAGGCAGCAAATCTCAAAGACATCTCAAAACCCATATGGATAAAGACAGAATTTTCTGCATAGCTAGGTACCACAAGTTAAATATGTCATTGTGGACATGGGATATGTTAATATGATCTAAGCTGTACAGTAAAAGCAGACATACTGTATATAGACTTCTTTCTGGCAAAGTACAGTACAGGAGAACTGAGTGTGCTGGAGCACCACTGCAGACGCTGAGAGCAGCCAGATCCTGGTGCGCTGAAACAGTGATCTGGGTGGGTACGAGATCATGGCAGGTTAGCGCTGGTGCTGTGGAGGCTGCAGCTGAGAGCTCAGAGCTGTGGGACTGTGTCAGGCTGAAAGGGGATCCAGCACAGGGCAGAGAAACACAGCAGCTCCCCCTCACTGCTGGAGCACACTGCTGACATGCTGCCAAGTTCTCAGGGCTCTGCAGCGCACACACACGCAAATGAACAAGTGCATGTGCAAGAGCAAAAAAGTACATATTCATACAGAGTCACACAGAATCTACACACACACAATACTGCACATGTACACAGAAATATGCAGAAATGTGCATTTAGTATGGACAAATACACACAGATTCAACCTCAAACACCCACACATGAGCAAAAGCACACAAGATAACATGCACACATATCCAAAAGTACAAGTTCACACTTCAAACTAAAGCTTTGCTGAGTTACAAAAAGCTCATAATATCCTAAACCGTGCTCCTCAGTGACATCCCCTCTTGTTTTTTCCGAGTACTGGGAGATGGAGAGATGGGGAGGGAGGACTGAGAAAAGACAGAGAGCACTGACATTTCACCAGCAAAATGGACGTCCTTTGTTTCTGATTCATCTCCTTTCTGCAGCCAAAGCAAAATCTCTTTTTGAGTCACATCCCAACATGATTTTTAGGGTCACACATTAATTGAAAACAAGTTCCTATACTTATTAAAATGTAAAACCAACAACAATAAACAGTGCTGAAGTGAGGTTCATATCCCAATCCCAGCTGACACTGGGCAAGAGGTGGGGTTGTTGAACTGAGGTTGGTTGAGCTGCTCTGTGGTCAGCACTGAAACATGCTGAAGGAGAAGTCTGACATTTTGAGAAAATGCTAATTTCCTTTTATGCTCAGGTCTGTATGATAAACATAAAGCTAGCCCAGCAGTTAGCTTAGCATAAAGACAATGGAAGAAGTACTCAGAGCTGTTACTAAAGTAAATTAACCAAAGCCAAGCAATTACAAGTAAAAGTGCTGCATTCAAAATCCTACTACAGTAAAAGTAGCATTCTGCACTGAAATGTCTCCTCTGACCGATAGTGACATGATCACATTGTTCATCCCAAGTCTGTGTTTCGCTGCTGCAGCTGCTCCAGGTGGAGACAGTCTGAACTACTTTATATACAGATGTCTACCTTACTTTAGTCCAGTGGTTCCCAACCTAGGGGTCAGGACCATTCAAAGGGTCACCAAATTAATCTGAATGGGACTTTAGATAATTACAGTTAAATGAAGAGACGTTTAGAGGTCATTGTTTAGTGGAAATACTAACAATGTACAGATATCTTTGACAATGGGCCACAACTAGACACTATTTTTAGTAACTTGTCATATATCAAAATGCCCATCACATTTAATTGTTAACAATGCACTGTATTTTATGAGGTTATTATGTTTGTATGCCAATTTTTTAAATTCCGACAAAGTCTTAATGGTAAAATCTCAAATAAACACCAGACAGCAAAGTATAAAGAAACAAAATAAAAATAAACCTCTAAACTGTACTAAGAACAGTACTTGAGTGAATGTATTTTGTTAATTTATACCACTCATTTTACAAGGAGTTACTGTATGTGACCATGTGTTCTTTTAACACAAATAGCTCTCTTTTCATGCCTGGGCAATTTCTGCATCATTTCATTCATAGTCCTTATGCAGTTTTCCTCGGATGCATGTCTGCCTTTTTCCTGCGATGAATGAAAACACTTACACTGAGGTAGGAGGAGAATGTTGGTGCTCATTGTGACCCGAAATAGCAATAACAATAACACCTGCTCAGATCAACCTCTTATCACTGTTGCAGGTGCATTTGCAATTTTCCTGACAAGCATGTAGGCTGGGAAGCATGAGATCGGGTACCCAAATGTATTTTAATAGCCACACCAACTTAAAATTAACCCTTAAATCCACAACTGCTCTGCTGGAATTCACTCTATCACTTCCGGCGCTGCGTGGATTGGCAACGAGTTCCAGCAGCTCTGTCCTTTTTGTGTTTTCTTGTGTTTTTTCCCGTGCTTTCTGTGTTTGCTTTGTGTTATACTTCTTCTGTAGGCCTCTGTGGAGTAGTGCTAATAGGAGTACAACTTTTTATTACGTTTACATTATGTTTTATGCTTTTTCGCGAGCTCCCGATTCGGGGGACTCCGGGAGCAGTGGCCCCATTGTTCACTCTCGAGAGCAGCAGCGCGCCCTCGAGAAAATGGAGATTCCCACGGAGACATGACGCAAAATGCGAGGCTGCAGGGCTGGAGTAAAGCGCCAGGAGAGGAAATGGAGGGACAAGTGTAAGATTTGAGTCTTGTAGACTCTAGTTACTTTATAATGTTAGGTATTTTTAGTCAGATAGATATTGGATAGATACTTTATGTATTAAAAATGTTTAGTGGAGATAGGATGTCTAGTTTGACTGTTAAATGCTTAGGCATGCTTATGAGTTTCTACAGGGTACATCTGGTCAAGGATAACTAGAGAAAAAAGTTGATGACTGTCAGCAGACAGGGTGTTTAATATTATTATTATGATGTGTATAACTGTAGCCTTAGCCATAATATGTTCTTATGTTTAAGTCACGACATGTTACTAGAAGTCTGTGAGAATGTTTTTAGCTA
>NW_018128218.1:451608-452817 GCF_001952655.1 Monopterus albus
CTGAACCTCAATTGGCCTATACATTATAAAACCTTGGTTGGGCTAGCCCCATACTACACAGAAACGTCAACCGAGACGTCTCTGTTACCAGCTTTGCAGCTGGCCATAGCAGTGGTCAAAACATGAAGCAAATCAATGTGTGAATGTGTATGTCTGTTGGTTAAGTGGTGTGTAGCTAAAAACATTCTCACAACCTCTAATACATGTCGTGACTCGAACATAGGAACATTATGGCTAAGTCTACAGTTTTACACATCATAAGAATAATATTAAACACCCTGTCTGATGACAGTCATCAACTCTTCTCTCTAGTTGTCCTTGACCAGATGTACCCTGTAGAAACTCATAAGCATGCCTAAGCATTTAACAGTCAAACTAGACATCCTATCTCTACTAAACATTTCTAATACATAAAGTATCTATCCAATATCTATCTGACTAAAAATACCTAACAGAGCCCTGAGTTAAAAGTACTGTTAAATGAGAAAAAGAGGTCTTTCCTCTCAGGGGACAAGGAGGAGCTGAGCAGAGTGCAGCAGGAACTAAAGTACATGATCCATGTTCTACATGAGGGTGATTAATGAACAAGCTGTAAGGAGGTTTAAGGAGGACTTAGGGGGGCAGGACTGGGAAGCAGTTTACAGAGAGGAAGATTTAGACAAAGCATATGAACAATTTTTACATATATTTCAGGAAGTATATGACAGGAACTGTCCTCGTAAGCAGTATAAAAACAAAAGAAATTACAGTGGGAAACCGTGGATAAGTAAGGGATTACAGAATGCATGTAAAATGAAGAATGCGTTATACAAGGATTTCATAAAGGACAGATCAAAGAAGACGGAAGTAAAATATAAGGCGTACAAGAACAAATTAATTGAGATTCTGAGGAGATGTAAGAAACAATATTATTATAAAGTACTGGAGGACAATAAAAATAACATCAGAGGTACTTGGAATATATTAAATAATTTGATTAGGAATAGTCCCAGCAAGAGTAACTACCCCCAATATTTTATGGATAATGATACACCGGTCAACAGAATGGAGAATGCAGTTGATAGGTTTAACAGGTTTTTTGTGAACGTTGGTCCTAGTTTAGGAAGAAGCATTTGTACAGATGATACAGCCGTCACTATAAATAATAATACAATTGAAAGGAACATGAGTTTTATGTTCTTGAAGCCCATAGTTGAAAAGGAAATTATA
>NW_018128218.1:455285-476352 GCF_001952655.1 Monopterus albus
CAACTAGCGTCCGTTTCGTACGGGGGCGGGACTGCGTGTCGGATGTGGTAGTCTGCAGCACAGGGGCGCCCCAGGTGACAGTGCTTTCCCCCTTTCTGTTCACCCTCTACATGTCGGACTTCAAGTACAACTCCCACCAGTGTCATCTACAAAAGTTCTCAGACGACACTGCTATTGTTGGATGTGTATCTGGGGGGGATGAGGGGGAATACAGGGGGGTTGTTACTGACTTTGTGGAGTGGTGTGAGAAAAATCACCTGGTCCTGAACACTAGCGAGACAAAAGAGATGGTGATTAACCCCCGGCGGAAATCACCAGCAATCACGCCGGTGAGCTTGCAGGGCTCAGATATTGAGATTGTGGACACCTTAAAATACCTAGGGTGTCCACCTCAACAATAAACTGGATTGGACCAACAACACAGATGCCCTGTACAGAAAGGGCCAGAGACTGATGTCCTTTGGTATGCGTGGGGCACTCCTTCGGACATTTTATGATTCTGTGGTGGCATCTGCAGTTTTTTATGCTGTTGTGGGTTGGGCAGGAAGTAGCACGGTCAGGGACAAAAAGAGACTCAACAAACTGGTTAAGAGAGCTTGTTCTGTCCTGGACTGCTCTCTGGATTCCATCGAGGAGGTGGCGGACAGAAGGATGCTGGTAAAAATAACATCCATCGTGCATAACCCCTCCCATCCCCTGCACCACACAGTGGTGGCTCCTGCAGGTCATTCCTCCCCACAGCTATCAGACTGTACAACACATCACTGCAGTGATAAGATGGGTGAAATGATGAGGGACTATGTAATAGTCAACTGAGGTGCAATACTCAAATCTTGGGGGTAAAATGTGGGTGAAATGCTCATGTGTAAAATCTTGTTCCTGATCTCTCTCTAATACTGTACATTGCCCTGCTTTAGGTCTTTTTGCGTAATTGCTCAGAGATCCTTATTGCTCAGAGATCCTTATGGCTGAAAGACAGGTTTCTTTCCCCCATTGTGGGATCAATTCTGTGAGTAATATTCAATTGTTCTTGATTTCCTGGTTGTTTAGCCTCTACTGCTGTTCCTGATTCTCTCCAGTGGTGCTTTTTCCCTGTTTTTAGGTGCCTTTGATTTGCTTATTTGTGCTGTGTAAAATGTAATGTTCTGATGACGCTACTTTTATAATCCTTGTGTGTATCAGTCCTAATGCTTTGTTGCCTTTATGTAACTTTTTATTTTAAGACTAAGTGTTACTGCGTACTTACGTACGCATGCGCCACGCAGAATGGCAGCAACTTACAGCAGCTGTGTCCTCGTTGTGTTCTTTCCTGTGTTTCTATGAAGTTCTGTTCTTATGGTGGTGTCTGTTCTTATGGTGTTATGTTGGTTGTCCTCTATTGCTGCTGTAACACAGAAATTTCCCCATTGTGGAATCAATAAGGTACCTACCTGTCAGGTTTGTCCGGCGGCACCTTCCTCTCTTCTTTTCCTCGCACTAGTCAGCTCCCTTGCACTGATTACTTGATTAGACACACCTGCCCCGATTCACTGATACTCACCAGCTGCGCCTCCTTAGTCTCCCTCCTTATTTATACACTGCTCACCGATCACTCCCCTGACAGTTCTTTCTCTGTCTTCAGGCCCCCCAGGGATGTTAACATTATTGCCTTTTGTGCCAAGTATGCTCTCTGTTTTTTTCTGTGTTTACCCGAGTGTCTGTCCTGCCCCACCGCATCTGGTTTCCCTCCTCGTCGGACCTCTCCTCTGGACCCTGGTTTCCCTCAGCTCTACCAGCCACCGCCTCACAGGTCAATGCACAGTCTCCGTTAATCTGTCTCTCTGCTATTCTCTCCTCTCAGTCATCATCACCTCCAACCCGACCAGCCCAGGAGTGAATCCTACATCCGCAGCCCGGCTCGTCATCACTCCATTGACTGTATTTCCTGCAACCGCTGATCGACACCCGGTCATTTCACTACTCCTCGATTCCTGTATATATTCATGCACTATTGACACTGTAAACAAATCCCACTGCTTGCACTGAAGCCAGCCACCTGGGTCCGTTATTTCCTTCGCTCGCTCATCCGTGTGTCAAGCGTTCCTAACACTACCTACCTACCTACCTAAATAATTTATTGTGAAATTATCTGAATTATGAAATGTGTGTGATAATTTAGAAAGATTATTTTTAAATAAGATAAACTAGTATGTGGCTATATTTATGAATATGGTCAATTGATGTCGGTGCATGTCAGGATGCGACCTCTGTCCCTGCAGGGTGCAACCAGAGAATGACCCAGCTTGTCTTGGACTATGAGTTTTTTGCGATCTCTGTATTTTTTTTTTCCTCATGTTTTAACTGTGGTGTCTTTGTCTTTGGTGGATTTATTGTTTTCCCATAAGAGTCAAACTGAGTATGACTGAGCTCAATACAATTTTCTTCTCTTGCATATGCACACACTGAAGATTTGTCTTTGTAATTTATCAGTTTTTAGGAATGTCCCAGTACCCAATCCAATTTAATATTAAATAATCTGCTGATATTTACCTACAGTAAATGTTAATTAAATAGCTGACATATAGAAACTAATCTGGCACAATGTACTTCTCGATCAAAATATTGGATCAGGTCCTGGTTTGTATGTTTATTAGCTTAAATTATTGATATGAATGACAGAATAACTGGGAGCTGAACAGCACACTCTCAGAACTACAGATTCATTACAGGGCAGATACTAACTACTACTTGGTATCCATATGTGAACACACGGTTTGTGTAACCAGTCAGGTTTAGATATCTCTCTATTTGACAATTAACAATAATAATGCTGCATTAAAAAAGATGGCGGCTGTCATGGTATCACTGGACAAAAGCACTAAATTTGCCATGTCTACTCTAACAGCACAATATTTGGAACACATAACATCTGGCATGCACATGAAGGGAGGCTCACGGCTATAAAAGGCGGGTTCACTTAGCACTTAGTGTATAAAGACACACAGGGGGACTACAGAAACCCTTCGTAAAATGGAAAACTATGGCCCAAAACAAATAAAAGACAATGAGGGAATTACTAGCTACACTTGCATGTATACATACAGTATAACCAGCCAACGGTAAAACTACACACAATTTAAAAAGATCTGCATGTTCAGTAGAATTGATGTAACAGTCGATAGATCATGTCTATCATCACGGAGCTGGGCAGAGAGCTGGTGTTGCTCTGGAGGGCGGCCACAGAGCTGGGCGGAGGGCCTGGTGCATTGGCGACTCTAGCCAGCCCACTGGCAGGCACTAGGACAGGGACAAGGGTGTCATCTTCAAACCCCTAAGGAGCAGGCACTGCAAGGAGGGCTTCATCAACCCACTTGGAAACCGGCAGGACAGAGGTGGCGCCATCCTTACTACTCCATTGACATTATTGACCCACCAGGCCACAGGAATCGAGGTGGTGTCTAAGTCATTAACCCAGTGGAAAAAAGTAAGAGAGGTGGCACCAGCATCCTCTTCAGCCTGCTTGGGAACAGGAGCCTCATTTACGATAATGACTTTGGTTAAAAACACTGATTGACAAGCACAAGAAAGGAAACTATTCTCCCAAGAAAACAAAACAGCATCAGTCATTTCAGCAGGGGACCTAAAACCACACATTTATGTTCAAGTGAAAGCCCTCTAGTGGATGAAGGAAGTGAAGATAGAAGTAGTGTGACGTTATTATTGAGAGACGGAGGAGGTTGGGGTGGACCGTGTCAGTGTCAGGTTTGCCCCGCTGCACCTGCCTCTCTCACCTCCCTCACTCTGTTTCTCTTTTTCGGCCCTAATTACACCATCTGGTACACCTGCTCCACATCCCCTGATTGTCACCAGCTGCACCTTATCAGTTCTACTCCTATTTATACCCCACTCACCTATCACTCCCCTGCCAGTTCAATGCTTGTTCTCAGGCCCTTACTCTCGTTGTTTTTGACTATTTTTCAGCCAATTGTTCTCGGTTACCTCTGCCAGTTCTATTCAAGTACTCCCCATCGCCACACTCCTCTGGTGCTGATATCTGCCCTCCTCGGACTACTCCTCCGGACCTTGGATTCTCTGCCCTTCCAGTCTCACCATTCAGGTCGATGCACAGTCACCAATAATCTTCTGTACACACTCCTGCCTTCTTTCTCCTCAGTAACCACCGTCTCCACATCGACCATCGCAGGAGTGACCCCAGCGTTCGCAGCCCGGTCTACCCCCATCCATCTCACCACAGACTGTTTTTCTCTGCTGCAGGTCGACACCTGTTTACTCTCTTCATCTAGACCTGCCTGTTGTCTTATAATTGTCACTTCATTGTAAATAAATAGCTCTGCTTGCACTGAAGTCAGCTACCTGGGTCCGCCTATCCTTTTGCTCACTCACCTCCGTGTCCGAGCGAATACGACAGTCAGACTTTAACACAGGCGACAATGTTTTAATAATGACCACATTGTTCTCCTAACCCTTTCCTACAGATACCATAATGGCAAAGCTTTCCTAACTTTAACTATACCCAAACTATGATTTTTCCATAATCCTACCAAGGTTGATTTGGTACTTGCACCTAATCAGTCCTTAAAGCTACAGTATGTAAGTTTTTAAAAATATTTTTGTTGTAGAAATTTGCTTCAAAACTTGTCTTAATGTGGAGAGGTGCTGTCATAGTCTCATGTGACCCAGGCTCACTAACCTGGAGCAGGAAGAGGGAGTGATGGGCGGAGCAGAGTGGAGGGATTTGGAGTTTTATACTAGTGCTGCCTTATGTTACATACTGTCGCTTTAACCATATCATTATGTGATCTTTATCATCTATAAAGGCAACTCTATCTGATGAAAGAATTTATTTTTCCAAAAGTGATTTGTCAAGTTTTGAAGGGTACAGAAAAACAACACCCTGTCAACAGATACGTGAGTTCAGAAAACACTTTGACAGTACGCTTGCTCTTTATAAGACCAAACGAGTTCAACAGGTAGATAGCATGAGAAGGAAACACACTGTGGAATGTCAGCTCGGAGATGGGTTTGAATGTGGCCTGTTGGGAGTCATCAGGGTGACCCATCAGCCAGCCGTCCAGTCCCTCCACTTTGTGTGATAAGTTCCAGGCTGGCTTTTGTTCCTTGTCAGCTCCCCAAAAGTCTGCCTCTGAACTCCCTTCATCCCTCCCTCCCACACTCTTCTCCCTTGTGTCCCATCGCCACACATCATCAATATACCTCAGCTCTATCTCTCTCACACACACCCCTACACCTCCCTTCAGCACCCCTCTGGAACCCCTCACTTCAAAAGCCTGCCAGCTTAACATGTCATTGATTATAGCAGGAGAGACCTGCACCTAGGAGTGTGTTGGGGGTGATTTCTCCAGCTATCTATCACTACTGGAGGAATAACACACACTATCAAAGCACTCACATATCCATTATGGCCTGTATGGACTTCTTTCTTTTCTAGTGCGTAACCTCCCACTTTTATTCAATTATCAGTCCTAGAAACAAATGGAATGCAAACACTGATAACAGTAAGATCTGCAGTGAGTCAACATATTCTGCCAAGCATCATCAATCACTGGATTGTTTTTGAAGTGCAATGGAAGCTGATGCTCCTCTCTGCCACTATGTATAGGTGTTAGTAGCCGGGTGAATAAAGGTTCCATCATGCTATGTAATGCGTCCCACACATAATCTCCTCTGTGGCTGTGTGAGCACTGACTGTGCTCATGTGTACATACTCATACTTGTTTGGAAGGAGGCGGAGAAAGAAGTGATTGGGCTGGGGTTCCCACAGACAGACGATGAGCCAGTTATCACCAGTGAGCCTCACTTGCTGCATTTTGAGGGGCACATGCTAGGCCTGGCTGCAGTTATGTAATTGTGGAGGTTTGTGGGCACAAGCAGGTGTTTGCAGAATCCACAAGAAGCTTAAAGGGGTTTAAAGGGAGGAGAGAGTCATGGTGTGAAGCACCCTAGGGTGGTCTGCTAAAGATTAGAGCCTCCCTCTACACCTGCACTCATATACATGGTCAAGCGCAAAGCTATGCTTACAACACTCATACACACCCACCGAGGCACATTCCCATACATTCCTAGCCTGCACATGTGGCAGGCCACCCAGTGCTCATGTTCCATTTCCGTTAAAACACATCTGGTAGCTCCATTAACACCACACAAGAGAGAGTTACTCCCTCAGTCTCTACCGAATCCTCACATACTCTCCTCACCCAGTCCACACCACCTCAACAAAGGGGATAATTGACCAAATGAGATGTTGGCACACAGCCAGCTACATATGTTAACAACCTATTTAACAGCAATTATGCCTTGGAGCAATAATGTTTTTGCACAGGTTTTCCCTAACTATCCTCCTTCCTGCGCTGCTCTTGCTCTGTCTCATACACACAGAAACATTCTCCCGTACGCTTTCATTTTTTATGAGACTCTGGATCAATTTTGATGTTTTCTAGAGCACAAATAAAGGAATACAAGTCATTCCTACTGTACCAGGTAGTGCTGTTTCAGTAATGTGGAGCTCTCTGCAGAGTGTAAATCATGTTCATGAGGCAAGTAACAGCTACTTTAACACGCCTACACACAGTCTGTTTATGCATGAAACAACAGCAACCAGACAAATCACCAGCACTTTCTCCCAGTATCTGGTCTAGTGGTCGTCACACGCATCTATGGAGCACAAACTGTATTCATATTAAGGTGGTTCATCTTGTGCCAGCCCTAACCTGTTCTCTACAGGGAGAGCCATGCTTAAAATGAGCCAAAATACTTTTCTGCAAGTCATTTGATCCAGATGACATTTGTAGTACACTGACACAGCCAGTTTTGGTTCATCCCTTCTTTTGCTAAAGATGCAGCAGTGCACTTTGGAAGCGCAAAGGGATGTAAGGCCAAGCACTGGGCTGGTTCAGAGAACCTAAAGCAGAGGCGGTATCTCCTACATGATTTCATCTGGATAAGAACACAATCAAAATAACAAGAGGATATTTCACACTGCAGGGTATAGCTGTCTTCAAAAATACCAAATTGAACACAGAGTGATTTCAATATTTCAAAAGGCGCTCATGTCCCTTGCCACTGTATGAACAAGTATTGATTTTAAGTTGGAGAAACGTTTCAGTGTGCAGTTGGTAGCAAATCTTACAGCCGTGAGATAGTCTCGAACACAGATTTTTACATTGCTATCAAAACAATGCCACCAAGAAGGACATTAAAACCTTCTGGTTCTGTTCCTAAATTAAGAGAACCCTCATTCAGCCTTGCCAATTACTCAAACAAATTATGTGAACAATTATTCTTAATTA
This sequence comes from Monopterus albus, assembly GCF_001952655.1. Lineage (NCBI taxonomy): Eukaryota > Metazoa > Chordata > Actinopteri > Synbranchiformes > Synbranchidae > Monopterus > Monopterus albus. The sequence continues at coordinate 462,593 of NW_018128218.1, forward strand.
ATAATTATTATAATTTAAAGCAGCACCAATCAGTTGTGGGTGGCAAAATTCCACAAGATGAACATGACACACATTTGAATATACAGTACATTTAAATGCTCATAAATGCCTAGTTGTCTATTTACACGTTCAGCAGACTCAGAGCAACACAGGCATTCATTTGGATGCAGTTATTGAGTGGAAGTCTTATGTTTACTGTTGTTTTACCTCTGTATTGGGCTCCACCAGCTCATGGGGAAACTATCAAGCTATATATACAAAACGCTCCACTATGTTCACCAGCTAGTTGTTATTTGGCAGTCTGTGGTTTAGTGTTCAGCAGCAGTGTTTTTGCTGCAAACAGCTTAATGCTGAGTGGTAAGAGTGAACACACCCAGTAAAGCTGTGGGCTGTAAAACCAAAACAACAAGCTTAAAGATGCTAAACTCTTCCATAGAACTGAAAGGAACTGCACAGATGGTCTGGTCATAAATACAAGTGGCCCTCTTCACATTACACTCATTTGCTCCATTGTTAATTTAAAAATACTGATCAGTGGAGCTTTAGTATTTCAAGATTGCTACAGACTGAAAGTCACCAGTAGTGAAGTGGTGAGCTATAAGAATACACACAAAGGGCCAAATACCATAGACAAATTCAGACAGCATAAATTATAAAACGTAAAGTTAGAAAACAGTGTGGATTTGGGTGAAATGTAGCTTCTCAACAACAAACTGGTTTAGCCACTCTGTTTAGCGATCGCTTCTGCATTTGCTGCTTAAAGTGCCTTAGATTTTGTGCTACTTATTTACGTATCTACTTTATATTTCATTTGTATTTTGTGGCATTCATGTGGGCATTCACATTTCCTAACCGTGCATATGACAAATAAACACTTTGACCTTGACCTTGAATGTTATGACTATGTACAATATAGTGTGTGCTCACATGTTGAAAACATCCTCTGGGAGTCTAATACATATATTTCTTTTTAACTGGGTCTAAATCAAAGGCTTTAAACTGTAATAGTAAGTAAAATAGTAGATCATATATTTTAGAGAAAACTTTAGCAAACATCAAGAACATGCTCCACTTTTTCAGTAAGTCTGTTCAAGGAAACCACTGATGACACATCGCTGTAAGTCACAGAAGCTAATGGAACCGCAGCCAGCCCAGATGTAACGTCAACACTTCAGCTTTCTATTACCCTGCATCAGCTGTACATTTCTTCAAATCAATAGATTTAAATTTTGACAAGGCCTGATACTTTTTACACAAGCCTGACAAAAGCGTTGCATGTATGTTCAGGTGGAAAGTTTCAGCCTGCAGGTACCTTTCCAAAAAGATTCCAAGGGGTTCCTACTTTACATTCACATGCACCTTATTTTCCAGGGAACTTCAGCCAAGATCCCTGATCAACAGTGTGGAGCTAGACAGCTGCATGGACAGACCATATCCCTGTACTAAGCCATCAGAGATGGTCTTCCTCCCCTTTAGTGAAAGTGCTCCAGGTCAGTGAAACCAGAGGGGAGAGGAAGAGTCAAGCTGACCAGACCCTGAACAACTTTCATCTCTCTCTGGAGCATATGCTTCTCCACCCCGGCATACTGATTAGACCGATTCAGCCCTCCATGATCACTACAGCTCACAGACTGACTGACTTAAGCACCCCACCCCCTTGTCTTCATCTTCCATCCCCCAGCCCTCTCCTAGAGCACCAAGGGTTATTGGCAGAAGTCTATAGCCTTGTCGAAGTCTCAGTAGAAATCAGTAGAGCTGGATCAGTGAGAAGGCCCAGGTCAGAGGAGGCCTAGGAGAGGAGAAGAGGTACTCAGGCTCTTAAGAGACTCCCCTCCCGGCTTTTTGAAGGAGGAGGGTGAACGGAAGGAAAATCAATAGGCAAGGAGCAGGAGGCCTGTGATGGCATGGCTAATCGGGTTTCTGCATTAATGTTTCAGATGCTGGGAGAACTTGTTGCCTGGCCTGCTGTACTCAGGGCCTCTGCACAGCCTTGCACAATAAGCAGCAAACACATACACACAAAAGGCAGCCATGTAGCTTGTAGGTTCTCACTCATTCACTCACTCAAGCAGACAATAGATAAGGGTATACTGTATCAATATGAAGCTCCACCTTTTTGTTTGTTCACACATTTTGGACAATCAGCCAAATACCCTCCCAAACCTGATGAAGCATGAACCTACAGTGGTTTGCTGAAGACTGATGTCGAGCCTGTCACAAACACACCAGTCTGGGGTTATGATATTGTTCTGATTTTGCATGATATAGTCAAGATGAAATTCAAAGCACAGAACATGAGCTGATAGCACATAAGGTCTGGGACAATTACCTGAACCAGGCTGAAACAGAGAAGGGAGCAGTCCAAGAAACTGCCCTGAAAAATGCAAGCTGTAGGTCACCGTTGAGATAAGCCCTAAGAACTGGAGATTGCTGGTGTGTGCGTCCACATGTGTGTATGAGCCAGAGAGAGAGAAGAAGCAGGCATAACTGTGTTGGAGGAGCGGTCCTCCCAGATGCTGAATCATAATCTCTGAACTCTGCCGGTGTTTATGCCACAGTTTCCACATTGCTTTCCTCTGACATTAGCTGTGTATAAATCAGAGTGCGACAGACGGGCCCTTCTGGAGGCTGGTACGAGAACGGGAGTGGCCACAGGCTGCACCCTGGGCCCCCACCCACCTCCCCATCTCACCACCAGATGTGCTCTGCTATCTACTACACCCCTTACAAAACACGCAACTACACACACAGGCACCTCCATCCAACAACTCATACTGACACCACTAAAGCCTCCAACTGGGCTGAAATATTCTCCTACACTGCGGATGTGCAACCCCCCACTGCCATGAGCACCCAGTGCCCCAGACTACTGTATAATAGCTGTGTCTAGGTGTGCATGTGTGTGTGTAGTTGTGTGTGTGGCAAGTGCAAAAACTGGAACTGAGCACCAAGGTTTGCAGTGTGATATATTTTTAAAAAGTGTGTGCTCTTAACATATGTATTAAACTAAAACAAAGCATTTCCTGCAGATTATATTTTTGCTTTGTAAAGTGAACTATGTGGTCAATTTGTTGTAAGTCTATAGGTCACTGCCTGAATTAACTTAACAGTGACTTCTTATAAAGTACACTGAGCAGAGGACACATGTTGATACTAAAAATCTTGGTTTCCCTGTTTTTCCTGTTCTATTGTCTTTCAGAGTACACTTAAAGTCCCCATGGCTGCTCATTTCCAGCCATTTAATGTTTAACCTTAGGTACCTGTAGATTAGCTTTGCACCTATCATAACAATCATAACTCCAAATAGTCTGTAATTATTTCTGAATGATAAAACCTGACAACACAAGGGGAGTGTCCTCCTGAAGATGAGAGGATACTTCGTGAATTCGGAGAACTCCTGTTGCCAGTCAGCGCATAAACAAAAAGCTTTTATAAATAAGGTACATTTTCAACAATGACAATACCTCAAATCCTACCTAATATGTTTGAGCCAGAATATGAAAGTGGACAGCTGATCATTCACCACTCCAGGGTGCTTCACTAGTGGTTGCTTGTAAGTTAGACCAGTCAGGTAGAACAGTGAGTCCTTGTACAGGAACATTCCCAGACATGCAGTAACCTCAGGCCCTGTATTTTTCTCCACATCCTCTGGTCACAGTGCAGCAGCAGGAGGGAAAAATATATCCACAAAACCACATGAAATCGAAAAATCTCGCTTTTAGAATGACAGTGGATGTCAGGCAAGCTTACATGAACACATACAGTCATGACAATTTAAGGAAATCTGTGACCCATTGCATAAGACTTTACATAGTTGGGGAAAAAAAAGTCTTGCCAGCGACAGTTCGTGAGACTGTTATAAACCAAGCTGCTTCTGCATAGAAGTATAACAAGATAGGTACACCTCATTTTTTGAGCTTTCAGTCACATTTAAGATGATAAGTCATCATTGTAACATTGTAGTTAAGTCAGAAAACATAAAAATATGCCATGGGCCAACTCATCAAGGCTGGATTCCCCTGGAGCACAGTACCTGTTGTTTTGACTGCTTGAGGCCAGTGTGTCTGCCGCATGTGATTTGTTGCTGGTTTGATCCATGATGTTATTGTCGGTGCTATGCTACCTGTTGGAATTAATTTCACTACTTTGGGACTATATGTGATCATGTGGGGGAAGACGCAACGACCACCGGTTGGATTTACCAAACTTACTATGTTACTATGTTTGTATTATGCCAGTTAAAATATGGGGATTCTCAATTACCCGCTTTATTTAGTGTGGCACATCTCTTTTCATTGATACATATACCATTGTTTACCTGTCTATGGAGGAAAAAATCAAATTAGTTAATGTCCCTGGGGTTCGTCCCGCTGTCCACTTTCATATTCTGGTTCAAACATGTCAGGTAGGATTTGAGGTATTGTTTTTGTCAAAAACGTATTTGACAATATTTTTTGTTTATGCTCCTGACTGGAAGAGTTATGTGCATTCATAAACTATCCTCTCGTTTTTAGGAAGAGGTTCTCGGGTTTTATCATTCTGAAATAATTATTATTTGGACTATTTAGAGTTATGAGGGGTGCCAAGCTAATCTAGAGGTACCCAAGATTAAACATTAAATGGCTGGAAATGAGCAAAATGAGCAGCCATGGGCTCTTTAAGGAAAAGCCTTCTAACTGATATTTGTTTTCTCATGTCTTTATTTGTGTATTTGGTATTGAGGTAATCCAAAAGTAATCGAAAGCAATCAAGTTAGGTTACTTTAATATTGTGATACTGGTATTAAGTTACTGAATACATAATTCAAATCAAATCAAATCCAATCAAATTTTATTTGTATAGCGCCAAATCACAACAAAAGTCATCTCAGGACACTTTACAAAGGTCTAGACCTTACTGTTATCAATATTATTACATAGGGAAAACCCAACAAATCCCCAACAAGTGGTAATTTGTATTTTTTTATGAAATACAAATTTAACCCTCCCAACCCTGATTATGATATTAATATTTACATCTTTGATTTCTCTGGCTGGTAGCTATGAGTTGCCATCTGCTATGTTAGTGACCATTTAAATACCTCCACTGCACATTCTGCACACCTGTCAGTTTCAATGACTATCAGCCTCTGAAGTGAAGGCGTCTTGCATTTGTGATAGGAGAGGGTGGGAACCAACCAGAAAGGAAAAGTTACCTGATGTGTTGTGTCACCTCTTCCGGTTGCCTGAACAGGCATTTGTATTGGTGCATTCGCTCCGGGGCCTAGGAGTGTCAGACTGCATCTGCTATGGCTGCTCTCTGCCCGCCAGCTCCTCTTCATGACATCTGAAACTAGCCAGACCAGTGCTAGTTTACAGATGAAATGCTCCAGCCACTCAGCCCTGTGAGAGCAAGCTGTCAGTCAACCAGCATAGGATCTTGAAGCGCTGACCTGCTTGCTGAACTGAGTTGCACTGCACCCTTCTCCTGCCTTGGGAATGGGAGTAAGAGATTATGATATATACTCTATGTGTTATTCATCCATTCATTCTATGCATGTTGGAATATCCAGATTTACTTCTTCTTGTAGTGCTTGTACTTTCTCAGGGAAGAGTCCTATATAAGGTACATACTGTAAGTTTAGGTATACAAGTAAAAACAACATTTTCTACATAGGTCTACCTACAGTAGATACCATTTTAAATACTATAATCACTTTATTAGTTTTTACTGGGCTCTGCTTAGGCTGGGTCCACAGTACAGAATTTTATAATCTTAACCAATTTGGAAAATGTGAGAGACCACAAGCATAATGACAGTTTTAAAAGATTTTTTCAATTTTAATCTTTTTTAAGAGGAAGGACAACACACTTGCCATTTTTACTGAACAAGTTCAAAGACACCAATTCCAGGGACCTCACAGAAATTTATGTGATCAAATGTCACTACAGAACAAAACAAACACAGACGCAGACAATTGTCTGCAGCTGTTTCTGTCTGTACACAGGTGACACATTTAAACTTATTTTTAACAAGCTTTAATGCTGCTAGTTGTATTCTTTCCATGTTGGACAGAACTAGAATGCTTCCAGTCTTTATGCTAAGCTAGGCTAACTGTGGCCTGACTCCACCTTTGTAGTGAACACATGAATGTAATGATCATTACATGTCAAATTAAAAAATTGAAGCATAAGAACATGACAATAAAAATCAAATGAGTCATTTGTAGTATACATATAAAAATAAAACATTTTTAAGTAAGTGAGTTCAGTACTATCATACTTTAAGTATTATGCCATATGAAATGTACATGACATTCTATGGCTTTGTATAATGCTCTCTCAGAATGTGACTCTTCTTCTAACAATGTCTGACTGTTGTGTGGATGTTAAACAAGTTTTCTACTCTTGGACTGCACTGAAATGTGTTGTACCTTTAAATGAGGGAACAATACTGCCTCCTTTGTTGTGATTTCATAGTGTGGAAGTAAGCAGTTAGTGAGGAGTGTGTATGTGTGTATGTGTATTACCTTGTTTTTCTATACTTGTGGTGCCCAAAATCTGTGAGTTGCTATCTTACTGGGGACTGGAAGCTGGGCCCCACAAAGTAGCTTGTCAAATTTTACGAAAATGATGGGCTGTAAGGTTAGAGCAAGTGCTGGCTTTGGTTAAGGTTACAAAAACAAGGATGTGTGTTTGTGTGTGTGTGTGTGTTTGTGCGCGCACACTCATACATATGTAGAACGGTCCAGCAGTAAGTCCTGGTGGTGAAACAGAGCCATACGCAGGATCACCCCAAACCACTGAACCTGACAGTCCTCCTGGGTCTTCACATACTTATCTCCAACACATACCACTCTGTCAGCTGCTGGCAGAGAGACAGGGAAAAAGACACTGAGAGAGGGTTGGCCACTCTACCTGGAGGGTACGAAATAGAGCTGGGAGAAGGAGTGAAGGCGTGTGTGTGTTGGTTGGCTGTCAGATCTGGCTTGCTACTTTGCGAGGGGAATGGCAAGGTCTATAATCCAATTAGTGGTAAAGGGAGGGGCTGAAGGTTCGAGTGGGTGTTTAGCCCCCAGCCCAACAGGCCAGCTCACAGGTCAGTAAACCTCCTTCCTCCCTCCTTCTGTTTCTCTCCTCCTTCTCCGCAGCCTCCCATCAGGGGAGATTACCAAAGAGAGAGTATCTGCAGTCAGTAGATAAACAACAGCCTGAGAAAGGTACAGTATCATCTTTGCTTCACTGTTTCATTATTTTTATATTTTATACGTAAAAGGACCGATGGGAAGTGTTTGATCCCGTGGAGTTAAGTCTATTGCATAGACACTGGGAGGCTGGCTAAGCTCTTCAGAGACGTACCTACAGGGGGCCATGCTGTTGATAGCAAGGATGTGGTGGAATTAGGAAATGTGGGAGAGATGCAAACAGATGCAAACTCTACCAGGGCTGAGCCCTCGCATCTTATTTAAGGCATATAAATTGTTGTGAAATTGTTGGCAGACTTTCAGAATTATCCCCAAATGCACTGATGTACTTCAAAAGTGACATCAAAATATTTCAATTCAACACATATATTTTTCAGAGTTGGTAATATTTGATATAAGTGCCTTTAGCATCCATGTAAACAACACAAATGTGACCAAAGTGGCGTGATGCTGGTCTTTGATCCCAGCATCTCCGCTTTGATCTGGCTCGCAGAGTAAAACATGTATTTTCTGTGGGGGGAATACAGGCAGGCACCATAGTGAAATAGCCCTGGTAGCATTAGCCAAATATCAGCTTAGGCTGCGGATGCAAACCGTCAACCCGCAACCTGACATATTAACTAAACATATTTACCAGTCTCACAAGTTTGGAACGGCAAACCCCATGAGCCTTGAAATATAGTGTGAGCTACTGCTGTTCTAATAAAGCATTTACAGAGACCCCCCTGCACCACATTTGAAGATTAATGTAGGAAGGTTGACACGGTTATGCTGATAGCCTATTTGTACAAGTAGAGAGCAGAAAGTGCTTGCAGAAAATGAGGGCCACTGAGCTAATACATCTGACCTCCAGGACACCTCCACTGACAAGCACTGGATTTTTACCACAGTGTGGTCGCAAATAATTTGTGCTAATTGGCTTTGAAGGCAATTACTGCACAGAGAAGGCACAGAGGAGGAATGCTGGGAGAAAGTAGTGCAGGATGAAATGCATATTGATGGTCAGCATCAAAAGCAGACTTCTGAAGTGGTGCTATGTGTCAGTGTGTGATGGGAGAGCTGATAGAAAAAACAGGCAGGAGACAGCTTCTTTTTAAGCACCTGCTGTAGATGACTGCTATGGGAGAGGTCAGCTACCCTACAGCAGAGTATGTGTCTGAATGTATATGTTTGTATAGGCATTGAGGAGAAACTCTGTGTATTCAAGGGTCTGCATAAGAGGAGGTCAAAGCATTAGCATTAGTCTAATTTCTGAAACAGTCATCACTTACATTAAGAAAATCTGCCTCTGGACCTCCAGGTGACTGTCTATCTGGAAATATTGTCCTGATTTTTGAAAAGAAATTACAGAACTATTTACAAGTATAATAAAAATGCAAATAAATAAACAATTAATAAAACGAGGCAATATATTAATGTGAAACTACAGTTATATTTGACTGACCTGGAAAAACTACAAAGTGACAGGGGTCAGAGAGAAGTAAGAATTTCTCTTTAACTCCTCCCTGTTGTTCGTAGCTCCACCATTTCTGCGAATGGAAATAACAATGTCTACAGTATCTGGTGCATCATTTTCACCCCTTTTATCCTTTAGCTCAAACCATTAAGCATTAAGTTTAATTGATAAGGACATCCTTGTTTAATTCAGTGTACTCAGGACACTTGCTAGAACAGCCTTACTTGGTCTGGTATGACTCCTACCTTAAAGTGGCTTATGTGAGCAAACTTTAGATATTGTAAAGCTGATTTGCTTGCTTTGAGTCACTCTTGCTTCTTATGCCATTGCTACTTTCAGCATTTATCATTAGCTTGTCTTCATGTGTCCACATTGGCCACTGTTCAGGTGTTTGAACAAAGCTTGGTTCCCCAACATGATGCACAGCTACAGAGGATGAAGCAAACTTTGGCCATTCCAAGCAGGGTTTCCTTGAGTATTCACTAATGGGGAAAGGCCACCATGCTAATATTTTACATCAAAATGTTAAAACTGGATTATGAAATAAAACACAGAGGTGTTCTTTCACATGTAATTATTGTATAGACTGCCATCTATTAACTAAAGTAAGTAAATTATGATCACAAGACAAGATTTGTCAGAACCTGGGTGGCCTACCACCTCTGCTAAACCATTTGTGCTATGTGGAGGAGGTTCATTTGACCAAATTTTACTTGACACAAGCCACCACAATGGACTTTTTTTCCACTAACGGTATTTAACACTGCCCTTTTGAAGGCATTTCTTTCTTTCTTTCTTTCTTTTTTTTTTTACCAGTGTTGTGTTTGTTTTATAAAGTTTGAACTGATGTACCAGCAGATATCGACCCTCAGTGTCTGTCACTCCAACTCAGTGGCTAAGTTCTGCTGTAGTTAGTAATTTCTCTCCCCTATCCCCTTTCTCACCCCTGGAAGGCAACAACAGGCCCATAAACCCAACAAGAGCAGGGCTGTGCAGGGTGAGAGAATGAGTACTCAAAAAAGAGAGAGATAGAGAGAGATAAAGTGTGCATGTGTTTCTGTGTGTGCCTGTGTCAGAAAGCCTCTAGAGTTGTGAATGCGCTTCACCTCTGGGCAGAATATGGGTCTCAGCTTGACAGCCAACACTCTAATTCCCCATTGTGACCCCTGATAGGCTGGGGCAGTACAAACTCACCATCCCACCAGCCACCATGGGGCAGCCTGGGGAGAGGTGGGGTTTGTTCCCTGCTTTCCCTCGCAGAGACAATGTGAATCCAATTACCCGCTTTGTCTCTGGCTAGAGTGCAATTCAAGTTGCATGTTGGGCAAGGCCTGGGTGAGGAAGAATAACACTGCTGTCATTTCAATTTCGCAGCCCATCCTAAACTGTTTTCTATATGCAGTGTGAATATTTGGCTCACTAAAATTTCTGAACACTGAGTATTCATATACTTGGTTTTAACAGTGTGTACGCATAGATGAATGGCTGTAATGTTAGCTGTAATGTTCATTTACTTGTTATTGTATTTAATAGGCAGTCCCTAATTTCATCCCAGTATAACCACTAGGAGGCAAATTTGAGTCAAACCATCTCTGACAGACACCAAAATATCCTTCTTGAGTACTTGCAATTTTGCACAGTGTAAACATACTTAACAGTAATGAGATCCAAGAAGGTTAGTGTATTGTTAATATGATCTGGTGATACAAGCTTGGTATTGCACTACATCATATTGGTCGCCAAGTAAGTGACAAAAAATATCAGTACAGACATGTCACTTAATATACTGTATCTCGGTTCATCTATCAAAGAACACAGAAGTTCATTTTTCAACTGTTCTGTTCATAGCACATCTTGGTCACATTTTTTAATAGCAGAATTTAAGGGATCTATATGGAAAATGTAAATAAAAAAAGAGAAATATTAGCAGATATTATCCTCCGATTTTTTTAACTCTTAAATATCAGTATTAGTATTGGCCTCTTGGTTGGATTCTGTTCTGCTGTTCACTTCCTAAAATATTCCCACCTTAGTGATAGGCCGTGTACAATCAAAGTTCTGCCAGAAAGCAGAATATGCACAGTAGTCATGAGCTGTTTGTAATAAAAAAGTATATACCAATGTACTCAGAAATGGACTGTACAGGTACATGTCTGAAAAGTCCCCAACAAATGCACTATTTTCTCCTCTTTGACTAATGTTTGATAAAAACTACAGTGCACAAGAACCAAATTAACATTGGGCTGAGTGCCACAGACAAAGTATGGCAGTCAGAAAGTACCAAGAGATGGACTAACACATTGTTAGTTTTGTTTATGTCATGCGATATACTGAAAAGAATAAAAATACAGGATCAGAATCAGAATGAGAATCAGCTTTAACCACCAAGTATGTTGATCATTCTAGGAATTGGTCTCCAGCACAAAGGCTCTCCAGACAATAGACAACAGAAATAGAATAGTGCAATCAAAGGTAGGGGAAGCGTGGGAGAAAGGGAGTAGGCAGTATTTATTAACATTATATATAGAATTCTGTTGCTTCAGTCATAGTTAAAGAGCCTATGGTGCTTTTCCTTGTTTTCTGACTTATTTACAATGTTACAACGGTGAATTATCATCTTAGACTTGACCTAAAGATCAAAAAATGAGGTGAACATATGTTCTAGTATTTCTATGCAGAAGCAACTTGCCTTATACTTGCAAGACTTTTTTTCTAACAAAATTAAGTATTACGTGATCATTTAAGGATTTCCTTGAATGGGCATAAAATCCAGGCCATTGCGCATTCATGTGAACTTGCTTGACATCCACCGGTGCCCCCACCATGCTGGCAAAATGTTATATTGCCTTGTTTGTTATGTATGATTTCAATAAAGCTTATTAAAAAACACACATCCACCACTGCCATTGTAAAAGCAGAATTTTTCAACTGTGCCTGGTTTTGTGGATATATTTTCCCTCCTGCTGCTGCACTGTGACCAGAGAATGTTCCTGTACAGGGACTCGCTGTTTTACCTGACCAGGTCTGATCTACAAACAGCCGACCTGTGAAGCCCCCTGTGGTGGTGAAAGATCAGCTCGTCAATGCTGGATTCCCCTGGAGCACAGTACCTGTTTGTTTTGACTGCTTGAGGCCAGTGTGTCTGATGCATGTGATGTGTTGCTGGATAAGGAGCAGAATAACAACCCATGATGTTATTGTCGGTGCTATGCTACCTGTTGGAATTAATTTCACTACTATTGGACTGTATGTGGTTGTGTGGGGAAGGCGCAGTGACCACCAGTTGGATTTACCGACCTTGGAGCTACTTGAAAGGGAGTGATGTTTCCACAAATCGGTGGGACTTAATGGTAAGTAAAAAAAAATAAAAAACACATGTTGCATGTCTGTTAATGCCTTGTTTCTTTCCTCAAAACCCTCTTCTGTCTGACCATTTTCTAATAACTTTTGAATTTACATTAATAGATTATACTCTATGTGGGAAACAATTCCACTACAGTAGATGTCTATCTGACACCAAGTTTAAGGAAATAATCCCGTCATTATTTACTTCAATGTTATGTGCCATAACAGTGGAAGGAGGCCACCTTAACTTGTCATGTAAACTATGGGTGGAGTCACACTGGACAAATTCTAATGGACAACCAACCTCTGGTGTGACGTCTCTTGGAGCGAAGCCTGTACCTCCTGTGGTTAGGATGAGGTTAAGTTCCTTTTCATCGCACCAATCTACCAGAGTCTCCTGTTGGCACACACACACATATGATTAATTATTATGAAACTCATCACTACTGCACGTACTGTAGCTAGATACAGAAGAAAAATAGACAGATTGATCAAATACATACTTTGATTTCATCAATCTCATCTGGCACTATCTTGTAGGCTGCAATCATGCCCCCCAACCTGAGAAATTAAGAAAATCATTAGATCACAGATGTACTGACACGTTATTCATAGATTTGATGGTAAAAAAAAATCCTCTAGTCTTGCAACCCTCAGTGCGGTGGTCAAAACTGTCATCTGATGAACTGTGGACCTTGTTCCCTGCTATATATGAAAAGCTAAAATTAAAAAGGACAGTCTCTCTTTTGTTTATATACACCATCCTGATGCCACAAGTGGGAAATGGAGGAGGTTAACCAACAGGCATGGACGGATCATGAGACAACAGGGAATCAGATGACAAGGATTCACTAAAAGTGTGAGAAAAATATAGCAAATAAAACAGTCAAATGAGACCACAGGAGTACGTAAAAAGAAGTGAGAGACACAGAAATATAATATAAAAAAAGGGGAGAGTGAATGCCCTCGAACACTGCCTCCTGACAGGATTTTCCACAGGTTGGCCCACTGAAGAAGAGAGCTGCAGCTGGTGAACGGCGACCTCCTGTGGCCAGCCTGGATATGACGCCCTCAAAACAACCCCAGGCTCAAGGTGAAGGCTCTGTACAGACATCCCTTATGTAACCTTTTCTTTTTTTTAGGAGTACTATTTATGGGAAAATAGTGCATCATGTTTCCCATCAGCCACTTACAGTAAATGCTATGATACCCTTCCTCAGACAAATACTCACAGCCTCCAGGAACATTAATCATCAGCGATTTCTCTGCCTTTCAGATGCGGAGGCTATAACTCTTCACACACCAAGTTAAAAAGAGTAAATTCTGCATCTTGGAAGTACAGTATCATTAACCAAACTCCATCGGCTCTGCTCGGTTTTTAAACGGGGCAGCGGCGCAGCAGAGATAAAAAAATATTGTAGCATGCATGGAGGCAAAACTCAGAGGAAAGCTCTCTGGTTCTGACAGAAGAGAAGTCACAACGAATCATTTAAGATGTATTTTTTCATGAAACACTGCACATGCAGATCTACTCGGAGCATCCACTAACTTTGGCAACTTCTTACTTCTAAATTCTGACAAAACCGAAGTTATTGTGCTTGGGCCTGAAAACCTTAGAAATCTGCTGTCTAATCATATAGTTACTTTAGATGACATAGCTCTTGCCTCCAGTACTACCTTTAGGATTAGACTTAAGACATTCCTTTTTGATAAAGCTTATAGTTAGGGCTGGATCAGGTGACCCTGAGCCTTCCCTTAGCTATGCTGCCATAGGCC
>NW_018128218.1:476422-481411 GCF_001952655.1 Monopterus albus
CAGTCACCAGCCACATCGACCTGATCAGTGTTTGATTGTTGTGTCTTGTTGCTTTTCTTCTTTTGTCTCTCCTCTATCCACTCACCCCAACCGGTCGAGGCAGAAGGCCGCCCACCAAGAGCCGGGGTCTGTCGGAGGTTTCTTCCGTTAAAGGGAGTTTTTCCTCCCCACTGTCGCCAAGTGCTTGCTCAAGGGGGATTTGTTGGGTTTTCCCTCTGTAATAATAGTGATAACAGTAAGGTCTAGACCTTACTTTGTAAAGTGTCCTGAGATGACTTTTGTTGTGATTTGGCGCTATACAAATAAAATTTGATTTGATTTGATTAAAAAATGCACAAAAGAAAAGAAATCACACCTAAGTATGGTGAATTTACCAAAAACTAAGTTAGGATCAAAAAAGAAGAAGAAGAAAAAACACATCAGAAAAATTATTCTGCCTCAGGATCATGTCTTTGAGCTGGGCCCGGTCAGAGGACTTCATCTACGTTACACGCAACGTTGTCCCTTGACAGGCAATGAACTTGAAATGGCTTATATTCTGTATCTGCTCATCACATAATTAGAAACAATTTTTAATCATTGTGTGTAAACTATGACAACTGTGCTTTAGTTACGCTTAGGTTTGTGTAGTATAGTGTTTTGCAACACAAGTTCATCACAGTGTGAATGGGTTTTTTTTTTTTTGAGTGAGATTGTGTTTAGAGTTTAGTAAAAAAGAGTGCACGAGATTTGCAAACAGTGTCTAACTACCTGAACCTGTTTAAGGTAAATTTTTGGTGTGTTGGTAATATGAGGGTGCATAGTGACTACGCCACTGCCCAGCAAAAACCATGTCATTGCTAGTTAATGGGCGCTTTGACTGTGATGTGATGTGCAGACAGTGCTTATGCACTGTAGTCGTTATACCCTGGGACACACTGTGCAGGACATGCAAATAAAAAATAATAATAATAAGATGACATGGTGCTCATTGGGTGTTGTTCACATCAATATACAACCCCAAGTCAGAAAATGTTGGGACAGTATGTAAAAGGTGCACAACAGTCCTGGGTCTTTGTTGACGTAATTTGCATTTCAAAATGCACCACACATTCTCTATTGGGGGACAGGTGGCGACTGCAGACAGGCCAGTCCAGCACTCGCACCCTTTTCCTCCACAGCCAGGCCTTGGTAATGTGGCACTGGGAGGTTTTATATTGTCTTGCTGAAATATGCATGGGCGTCCCTGGAAAAGACATCATCTTGAAGGCAGCAGATGTTGCTCCAACATATTTCTGTATTTTCCATCATTAATGGAGCCATCACAGAAGTGGAAGTGACCTTTGCCAAGGACATTGACACAACCCCAGACCATGACAGACCCTGGCGTTTGGATTTGTTGCTGGTAACAGTCTGGATGGTCCTTTTGGTCTTTGATCCGGAGCACATGGCGTCCATTCCTTCCAAAAAGACCTGAAACACTGATTGGTCTGACCACAGTGCATGTTTCCACTTTGTGATGGTCCATTCCAGATGCCTCTGAGCCCAGAGCAGTCGACTTCTGGACACTGTTGACATAGGGCTTCCTTTTGGCACAACACAGTTTTAAGCAGCATTTATGGATGTAACTATGTATTGGAGTGCCTGACACAGGTGAGCCAAAGTCATCCTGAGCCCATGTGGTTATATCACGGATAGAAGAGTGATGATTCTTGATACAATGCTTTCTGAGGGATCAGAGAGCTCAGACATCCAGCTTAGGCTTTCACCCTCTAGGCTGAAGGATTCAATGGCGGACTCAGACAGATAATTCACTAGACTTTATTGTAACAAAAGTGCAAGAGGTTAATGTGTCAGTCAGGTCTCTTCCAGGTCTACATCTGGGGGTTGGTGCTGGTGAAGGACTAGTCACCAGGAGGTGGCGAGGAGTGTTCAGACATACAGGTAAGCGGAGTGTAGCAGTGACAGAAGACAGTGTTGGGATGCACAGGTAAGCTCAGTATAAAAATTACAGGTTCTATCCAGGAAGCAACGTGGTTCACAGGTAAGTTCAAACACCAGGCAGGAGGAGACTATTCAGCGTCAAGTAGTTCAGTTAAGCTGCATGTAACAGTCACAGAAGCTAGCTGGTAGGCACCATGGCTCACAGGTAGTTCAAACTCAGGGCTGGAGGAAACTTATTCAGTGTCGAGGTGTACTGGTGAGCTGAGTATAGGTGTACATGTGAGGTTCAGGCTGAGGGTAGGTGAGAGTAACCTTCAGGCAGGATCTCTTAGATTGGGCCATCTGGATATAGCAAGCACAGCTATGCACACCAGTAGGGTGTCGTGATTTGAATAATGGACCAGCAAGTGATTGAGGGAAAGGAGGTGGTATATATTAGCTGAAGACTGGGGGATGATTAGCAACAGATGAAAAGAATGAACGCTGATTGGAGCCATGGTAAAGCTGGAGCAGGAGAGGTGAAAGAAAACCAAAATAAACCAAAATAAAAGCACAAGAACAGGAAGTGAGTCCAAATCCTCAGTCCTTGTCCTTTACACACTGAAATTGATGAGGTATCACATCAAATAATGTGCTGCTGTGTTGTTTTCAGTGTAATACAGGACACAGATAATAATAAGGATAATCTCCTTTATTGGCCAAGTATGTTACACACAAGGAATTTGTTTTCGGTACAGAACCGAGGCAGCCATCTGCAGCACCAACTCAACCGAAGCCTCTAACCATTAGGGGCAATGGGGGGGTTCAGTGTCTTGCCCAACAACACTTCGACACGTGGACTGCAAGCACTGAGATTCGAACCTTCAACCTTCCGGTTAGAGACGACTGCTCTACCCACTGCACCGCTGTCGCCTGATTTATACACCACTATTTTCAGTTCTAATTTTGATTTTACATACTGTGCCAACTTTTTCTGACTTGAGGTTAAATATGTATTTATAATAAATACCATTTTGATTAGTGATCGTGTACCTTCACCTGATGCATGAGCAGGTCTGTTTCCTAGCAAGTCAGCTAGTATGCTAGCAATCCACTAAATGTTCAAACTTACAAGTCTCTTAAAGGGGATGTGAGGTTACACACTGATTGGATGATTGCATGTTACACCCAAAACACACCCCTGGTTTAATGAGGAGATCAAGTACAGCCCTTTGCTACTTGCACTGGTGCTTGAACCATTTTTTCTCATCGTCAAATTGCTGAAATGAACGTGGACACACCCCAACACCACTTGCACCAGTTCATCTTGACCAGATGCTGTGGACCCTCAAAATAGGGTCCTAACATATACAGTATCAAATGGTCATGGAAAGTCATCTTCATTGTTATTTGTGTTTCAGGCTCAAACTAAGAGATTCATCTGCATGTTCTGTGAAAATATGAAGTACATTAAAAATGCATTTAGGAAAACTTACCAATGTCATGGTGAGCCTCAAGAAGAAATGTTGGAATGCATTCTTTCACCACATTCTCCCTCACCCAACAGCACTCTTGGCCTTGATAAAGCCTGGGGGGTGAACAGGAACCCGTCTCTAAGTGCACTGATGGGTGGTCACCAAATGTGACAAGCAATAGATGTATCCACACATACATAGTAGAAGCCCCTGGAGCAGATGTGATTTTTAAGCATCCGTCTGTTCCTATCATCAGTCTAATACAACCTTTTCTGACCAATACATTTTAGCAGCCATCACACCAACCATTAAAAACATCACCACTGTATGTTTAACTATATGCTTTATGACTAGGTTTATTAATCATTTAAATGTACTTTGTTAGGTATGCTATTCACACTCAAACACCTCCCTCGGTTTTTACAGTTAGGATAAGGTTAGATTCAGGTGAGGGGAAACACATCTCGACAAGGAAACAGATTTTGACACAAGAGGTGCGAGATTAGCTGGAGACCAGAGTGGTGGTGTGAAAATCATGAAGTGTTGTAACGTGTGAGCATGTGCATGGTAGTATATGGTAAAACTGTAATCCTGCTAATAATCCCCATTTTTACTAAATGTAATATGATTATGTTTTTTCTCTGTAACTTTAATGGAATACAATTGTATTCCGTTACTCCCAAATCTTGATCATAGCAAGGCTCTCTTATTGTACTTATCGACCATTAAAGCAGTTTAGTATGCATGATGGACAGATGTCAAAGGAAAAAGACAACACAATTAAGAAACCAAAGCTCATTAGTGGCCATGTTGAAGATGAAAATGACAACAACTTAAAGTTTGACCACTTCTATACAGTGGCAGGCACTGAAAGATAAAGCAATTTGTTATGGTTTAGACCCCCTCACCAGGAGGGTGAGGGAGAACTGAGCTAGGACTCAAGAATGCCGACCCAGGTGCTAGTTAAAAAAAGGAGGTTTAATGAGACAAAAACACAAAGTAACTACATAAGGGCAATGTACATATATAAGCAAAGTAGGGCAGAGGTGGTGGAGGAGACCGGGATAACCAGGGTAAAAGACAGGCTAACAGCAAAAAAAAAAAAACAGGAGTAGGAGGAACAGGACGGACAGGTGAAGAAGCAAGCTAGACAGGTGGGTAGGCGAATGAAAACGGAAATCCACAGCACAGGAACAGAATGTTCTGAGTTTCTCAATTACCCGCTTTGTTTACACATCTCTTTTCATCTCTACATATACCATTGTTGTTAGGGTTAGCCCCCCTCGCCAGGAGGGTGAGGGAGAACTAGGGGTAGGACACAAGATAGCTGACCCAGGTGCTAGTACAAAACAAAGGTTTAATGGGGGAAAAAGCAAGACAAAGCCAAACGTAACAACAACAACAGGGTCCGTAATACTTATAACAAAGGAAGGGCAGTGATAACAAAGGAGGGGCAGTGATAACAAAGGGGACCAGGACGAACAGGTGCTCACACAAACTCACGGTAGACGAACAGGGTAAGCATAGTCCAAAAGCCAAGCCACAGAGACGAATCAAAAACTGAGGGTGTGTGTGTATAGTGTAGTGTAGTGTAACGCCTATGTCGTGTAAT
>NW_018128218.1:481500-496109 GCF_001952655.1 Monopterus albus
AGCGAAAAAAACAAAAATACAAAAAGGAGGAGAGACAGCGGCCGCCGAGCGGCCCTGACAATTGTTAAATTGAAATTAATTAATGCTGTTATGGTTTGTTGTGCTGTCCACTTGTGACAACACTGGCAGCAGAAGTTGTCCTCTCCTTTTTTAAGAAGAGGCTCTCTGGTTTTAGTATTCTAAAAACATTATAGACTATTTAGAGTTATAAGGGGTGCCAAGATAATCTAGGGGTACCCAAGATAAAATTTTAAATGGCTGGAAACAAGCATGCCATGGGGACTTTGAGTGTTCATCAGCGTGACTGCCCGGGGGAAGAAACTGTCTTTATGTCTGGTTTTTTGGACTGCAGTGACCTTTAGTGTCCAGAGGGGAGGAGTTCAAATTGTTCATGTCCAGAGTGTGAGGGGTCTGCAGAGATCTTCCCTGCCCTCCTTTTGACCCAGGAGAACAACAGCCTTATCTTTTGATATGCAACACATCTGCCTGGCATTGCAGATGTGCTAGAAAGGGTCAAATGCTGCAGTTCCTACCCAGTATGTATATATGAGGTCACTGAACCACCTCAATAGAAGAGCATGATTTCACCTTTACACTCCTAAATGCATAAAATATTTTATTGCACTAAAATCAGTTACTGAGAATAGTACAAACAAATGGTAGATCAGCTACTGGGTGTACAAACTGTGTGCCACTCATGATTGCAAAAAAGAAAAACATTGACTTCTGGTCCATTTATTGACTTATTTTTGTTTCACAACCAAACATACTCTTGGAGGCACGTCTTTGACAAGTGCTCTGAACATGCTGTGCCTTTCAGCAACGTAAATATCACAGGCTCATGTTTCTGCAGCCGCTTTTCTCTGACCCAACTTATTGATTTCCCCCTTTTGAAAAATACATTTGAAAAAGGCCCTAAGCTATCTGACACCACTGAGGGCCCTGACACACACTGGATAGTCTTTGGGCCCTTTGGGTATTTTATGGGAGCCCAAGCAGCTCTGGCAAGAGGAGAGGTTAGAGGTCATCCTGTCAGGCCATGTCCTGCGGGTCCCCCTCCCCTGATACTGATGTCCAGATAAATCCCTAAACCCCCTCTCCTAACAGACAAGCACCAGCCCTCCTTTCTTTCTTCCTCCAGCTCTCATCCTTATCAGCCCATCCCTCCTCCACTCACTGTTTAATTCTTGACGGTACCTCAAGAAACTGGCCTTGTTTGTCCAGTCTGCTCCAACAGAAGAAACATGAGTACAGTGGCACAGTTTCCTGGGTCCTTCTGTGTATGTGCAGCACTTAAAGCAGCACAAGGGTTTTCCACTCACTGTTTCTGAATTTGTCACAGCCTCAATTAAAACACACACACACACACACACACACACACAATTTCTAATGCAAATCAGTTTTATACAGTGGTTGGACATGTTGATTTTGTTTAAACTGTTTAATCGACCTTGTTATAGGTTCTGCATGGGACCCAGTTCAGCCCACGTTTGAGACCTGAAGCTGACTGGTTCCAACTTGAATAAATGTAAATCTGACCATAAGCTTTATTTTTGTTGCAGTATATTTTATTTATTGCTGACTGCATCTCAATTCATGTTCAAGCACATTTTGCACTTGTACTGTACAGACTTACTCAGAGCTACCAGTGCAGTGATAATAACTCATTAGTCTTCTCATTCATGTAAATGTCTAAATATCTTTATAAAGATTTTTTCATTTATTTACTGTGGACAGACTGGAGTGAGTCTGAAATCTACAATGCATGTAGGTGCTGGTGGAAAGGTTGCACTGGATGTCTTAGCCCATTTGAGTGGTAAAGGCATTTTTTCCAAGACAAAACAGTTTGCCGCTCTATCGACGGACTCTCTTTTAACATGATAATAATAATGGATGACTTGCTGTTACCTACTGTACTGACAGTCACATAGCTAATATTGTTACCATGATGACAAAATCCCCTAACTTTTACTGATTTTAACACAAACCATGATCTCCCCAGAACCCAAACTTAATAGTATGGCGAGCTAGTGGGCTCTAGGGATTCTGCCAAGAATTAACATTGGAATCAGGAGTGCGTAACTCATCCATACATCAGCACTGCCAGGGTGCACTGTGTCGACTCCCGTACACCCACAGAACCAGGTGTTTGTCCCAGTCTCGCTGCTGACGGCTCGTCAAAATTGCCAACTGGGTAGCCAGAGTGTGATTAAACCGATCCACCAGCCAGTTACTCTGGGGATACAGCAGTGTAGTCTCAGTCTCCTTCACAGCCAGCCACCTGCAAACACCTCTGCTTTGAATTTACACCCCTGGTTGCTGTGTAACTCCTGGAGCACACCAA
Organism: Monopterus albus; assembly: GCF_001952655.1. Lineage (NCBI taxonomy): Eukaryota > Metazoa > Chordata > Actinopteri > Synbranchiformes > Synbranchidae > Monopterus > Monopterus albus. The sequence continues at coordinate 483,845 of NW_018128218.1, forward strand.
ACCAGTAAAATATATCTATCACCAGGCGCTCCAGAGTGATGGTTGTGCTCTGATCCGTGGCAGCGTATGCCTCCAGCAAGTTGGTGAGATAGTCCAACACTACTAGGATGTAGCAACGCTACAATAGCTTTTGTGCTGAAACACAATCACACCACATCATTGTCACATAATGAAACATTATTATTTTTTAGCAGTGACAGTTTTGGAAGGCCCAGACAAATGAAGTTGTTGTGATGAGAGTGGCGTCAGAACAGAAAACATTGGTATGTGTCATTCTAAGGGCCAGTTACAGAAAATGTGTAATGTCTTTTTTGAGGAATTGTTTCCTACTGTACACAGAGTGCTTTTTTTTTACCACTCCCATTAAGTGGAACACTGTGTGCAATTCTTTTGCACTTCACACGGGTTATGTTACAGAGTTTGATGTGTATAGAATTTACACCACCAGTGATGTTAATATTTTTATCTGGAGTAATCGTAAATATGTAGATTCATAAATGTTTTACTTCAACAGTAACTACCAGTTAATAAATGTGGGATTGTTATTAAGAATAATTAAACCAGCAACGGTACCTATCCAACATCAGCTAGTAAACTGTCTCAACTATGGAAAAATATGTTAACTGTCTTGGTGGGTCAAGAAAAAGTGAGTTTTGCTTGTGGTTGCATTGGATTTTAAACTATTAAGGTTGCTGTTTGTGTGGAAGTTCCTTTACCTATGGACCTGGGTAACTGAATACATGGAAAGGCATTACAAAAAAAGTAACTGTATTCCATTAAAGTTACAGAGAAAAACATAATCAGATTTCAGATACATTTAGTAAAAGTAAATAAAAGTAATTGTGTTGTCTTTTTTTCCTTTGATATCTGTCCGTCATGCATACTAAACTGCTTTAATGGTCAATGAGTACAATAAGAGAGCCTTGCTATGATCAAGCTTCGGGAGTGACAGATTACAACTGTATTCCATTAAAGTTACAGAGAAAACACATGATCAGATTACTGATACATTTAGTAAAAATGGAGCTTATTAGCAGGATTACAGTTTTAACATTGTACAATACAGAACGATTTTTTATGTTACAACACCTCACAAGTCTCACACCACCACTCTGGTCTCCAGCTAATCTTGCACCTCGTGTCAAAATCTGTTTCCTCGTCGAGATGTGTTTCCCCTCACCTGAATCTAACCTTATCCTAACCATAACCACCGAGGGAGGTGTTTGAGTGTGAATAGCATACCTAACAAAGTGCTTTAATAAATGATTATTAACCCTAATCATAAAGCATCTGCTCTGTTAAACATACAGTGGGGATGTTCTTAGCCCATGTACTAAAACAAAGGACTACCTGTTTACCTAGTGAAAGGAGCAGAGTTTATCTTTCTCTGTAAACTGTGGTCACTTTTGTTGTAGGTCTATATGTCACTGCCTGGATTAACTTGATGAAAACCAGTTTTTATTTAAAAAGTATAGAGGACACATGTTGATAATAATAATCTTGGTTTCCCCAGTTTTCATAAGGTTACATTCTTCTGTTGTCTTACAGAATACACTTTAGTCAAAGCCATCTTACTGATCTGTCTTTTCTCATCCTTATTTGGCATTGAGGTAATCCAAAAATAACAGACGGTAATCAAGTTACATTATTAATATTGTGATACTTGGATTTCATTAATGAAGTTACATTTTTCATCAGGCAATTTGTAATTGTATAGGAATACAAATTTAAAGTAACCCTCCCCACCCTGTGAATATGCAGTACAAAGTTTTATATCTGTCTCAATAGACCAGTGTCTGCTGGAACATACAGTACATCCTTTTCAGTGTGACAACAATTCAAAATCCATGCCACAAAAAGCAAGGCAAGTTCTGACAAATGCTTTGTGGATGATTTGTAACAACTGCATCATACTGTACCATGTATCACATTGTGAATTACCTTCAACAGTGCATCCTAAATATAGTGTATATTTTGGGTTTAAAAAGGCTGTTGTTACTTCTGTGCTCCACCTCAGTGATTTTTAAACATCCAGATCACCTGGAACACCTCGAGGACATTTGCTGGGTGAGCTCTGTGTATTGCCTGGAGCATCAGCAGGTGGTAGATTGATATATTTGACTGATCTGAGCTATCAAATTATCTATCCAAAGTCATTAAAGTTGTTATGAACATGACAGTGTCAGGATTTGCATCTATTTGTTCTTGGTGGAAAGGACAGTGCAGAAATTGCCCCAGTATTCCAGTAAATCAAGCTAAGCCACACATTACACTGACATCATGGAAGGTGCAGCAGTCTGTAGCTGCCAATATTAATATGAAATAATATTAAAATTGCAGTAGAAATTTTCTGGCATGATGTATAATAAAATTAAATTTGAAATGTTTAATTCCTTTTTTCTAGATTTGTTAGGGTGCGCTCGAACACAGAGTGAGCGAGCAGATAAAAAGCGGACCCAGGTGGCTGGCTTCGGTGCAAGCAGTGAGGTTTATTTACAGTGAAGGTAGTGACATATATACAGGAGGAGTAATGAGGTAGATGACCGGGTGTCGATCAGCAGCGGCAGAAAAAACAGTCAGTGGTATGATGGATGATGATGTACTGTGCTGCGGACACAGAGGGCACTCCTGGGCTGGTCGAGGTGGAGGTGATGATGGCTGTAGACAGAAGAGCAGGGATAAACTGGGTAAAGGAGACTGTGCATCGACCTGTGAGGCGGTGGCTGGTGGTGTAGATTAAATCCAGGGGGGTCCAGAGGAGAGGTCCGAAGAGGAAGAAGACACTAGAGACGGCAGGGCAGGATAACGACTAGGGTGCTAACAAGGACTAGAGAGAACAAAGACAATCTTAGCATAAACTTGATAAAACAACATAACAACCAGTGGCCTGAAGACAGATAAAGAACTGGCAGGGGAGTGACTGGTGAACAGTGTATAAGTATGGAGGAGACTAATGAGGTGCAGCTGGTGAGTAATCAGGGAAGAGGGGCAGGTGTGTTGAATAGTGTAATCAGTGCAAGGGCTAGGCTAGTGTGAGGAAAAAGAAGAGAGGAAGGTGGAGCTGGGCAAACCTGACAAGCTTTTTCTTTTTTGAAAATGCATATAGTGAAAAAACAAATATTACTTAAAAACTTGACTAATATTTGTCATATACCAAAAACAAAACAAAACAACAACAAAAACAACAAATCCTCGTTGAGCAAGCACTTGGCGACAATGGGAGGAAAGACCCCAACAGACCCCAGCTCTTGGTGGGTGGCCTTCTGCCTTGACTGGTTGTGGTGAGTGGATGGAGAAGAGAGAAAAGAAGAGACCTTGGCAATGTTTTTATGCAGTTAAAAGCCATTAAAGTGGCATTAGATGCATGCTTCAATTGCTATACAAAATTACCCTAACTAAAACTAAAGTGAAAGTTTGCTGATGTACATGCAACATGAAGCGTGATGTGGTCAACATAAACTAAGTAAGGAGAAAATGAATTATACAGTATAAAATAAGGTGTAAGCATGCTGTATGTGTGACCCACCGAGAATATGTCCACATTCTCTTTGGTGTATTTGATTTGAGTATATATGGGGCGGTAATATTCGCCTGCCAAATGTCATACATGTTGGACTCTCGCCAGGCCAGCAGGGGGCAGTGGCAGAAAGGTTGTGGACTGAGGGTGGTGTTGACTGGGACAGGTGACCTCTTTGTCATTCTGTTAGGAGTGCAATGAGACGGCAGGCCACAAACCTTTGTTTCTTATCTTTTGTTGCATTAAAAAGGTTAGTCTAATACACAACCTCACCAAATATTCCACGTATGTGTTGAAAGTTGGTACTGTTATGGGACCAGAGCGTATTGTAAGGGTATCTAAAACCAAACTTTTGAAGTGTGTATGAATGAGTTAGTATGAATTAGTATGAATGGAGAGTTAATGCTAAGGGTAACATGCTAACAACTAGCCACTTGTTGGGTCGGGAAAAAAAGGGGCAGGATGATGGCTCCCATCTGAGACTAAAGCTCCCGGTTAACCTGTGTTAGTGTAGTATTGTTCCATAAGTGTGAAATATGTTATCTAGTGTGTTAAGGATAATTAAGATGTTTAAGCAATGGTCTATATATTCATGCTCCAGTGCGGAAAAGTGCTATCCGAGGGGCACATACAGGATTGTGAAGCTTAAAATACCACAAATGTAACGCGATGCAAATGTTTAATGTTGTTGATTTTGGTTGCGCATGTTGAAATGTGAGAGTGAATGTAGTTTTTTTTAAGTACATTGACTGCAGTAGTATTGCTTTAATTCCATGATAACTGGAGAACAAGTTATGTTAAGAGACAATAGATTATGTGATTAAATTCTGTTAGGAGCGCAATGAGACGGCAGGCCACAAACCTTTGTCTCTCGTCTTTTGTTGTATTAAACAGGATCATTAATCTGTATACACGTCATCCCAGCCGAGACGTGTAACATATGATTAGAGGCATTGGAAAGAGCTGTATAGCTGCATGTGCGGCCATCGTGTCATATATCATATGTAAACAACTGAAGATAACATTTTAATTGGATTAAATTATTTCAGTTTAATAATGGGAGCTACAGACTTCCTGTTATTTGAAGGGTAAGCGTTGTGTGAGATAACTACATGAGCACAACACTGTACAAAACTGTGCTGCAGTTACCATTTTTAGTTAAAATTGTCCAAAGTTACTGTTTTACTTGCTTTTATTGAAAAGTGATATAGAGCTCCTCTCCTGTAGTTCCCAGGCTGCATTCAGTTGTACAGAACATGAGAATCATGTATCAAGTTGTTTCACAGCCATACAACTCACTTGAGCTGTGGGTTGGTAAAGTTTTATCGTATTTCATGCAACTGACATTGAACAGCAGTTCCAATGGGTCCAAAAGTGTAAGATCAAGAAGCACATGGCAGTTCAAAGAGAGGTCAGACAGCTGAGCCTAGGTGGGGGTTTAGTAGACTTCTTTCAGTCAAAGAGAGGTGAAAAAAATGTGGTTTCCACCCGCACCTCCATACACTAGAAATGAGTACCTCACACTGCTCAGCCATATGTGTTGTCCTTAGCTGCTGCACAAACACAAGCTGCAGAGCCTGTCCCTGTCTGAGCCCATAAGTCACAGTTTAGTTTTGACCTAAGCATACCAAGAGTGATGGCTTCAGGAAACGGGGACTTCCTCTGAGAGAACAGAGAAATAGAGGGGTGGTGGTGAGCTCTTAGTGGGGCAGGAAGCATAGTGTGTGGTAGTGCTGTGAGCATGGACTGCTCAACACTTGTCTCTCTTAGTGGCCAAGTGCTTGTGCTGCTGGCTCTCAAAGAGAACCTGAGGCCACGTTCACACTTCAGGCTGAAGTGGCTCAAATCCGATCTTTTTGCCCAAATGTGACCCATATCCGATTTCCTTATGACAGTGTGAACAGCACAAATCTGATTTTTTCAAATCCGGCCCAAGCCACTTTCATATGTGGTCCTAAATCAGATACATATCTGATGTTTTGCAATGCGACTTCAGTCTGAACGGCCATGTCGCATTTCATGCGATTTTTATGTCATTGAAATGCGACAGATGTCACAATTCTGTCCTGGAGGAGGCGAGGCCATAAGCAATATTTGTGCTCTCCTTCTTGATATTCTTCTTATTATTATTTCTTTATTTCAATTGCACATTAACTGGTACATCGCTACGCACGTGCTATCACGAGTCGCATCCATTTTTATTTTCACATACATCGTTACGCACATGCTATTACGAGCCGCATCCATTTTTATTTTCGCAAACATAGTACGCTGCATCTGACGTCACGTCCTCTTCTGCGCATGCGGGTCACCTCAGGGCCGTATACCGTTCACACGAGACAGATGGCAGTCGCATTTAAATGACAGTGTGAACAACAGCGCAAAAAAATTAGATTTCGGCAAAAAATCCGGTCTGAGCATTAAGACCTGCAGTGTGAACGTAGTCTGAGAGAGAAGAGAGACTAACCCGGGGATGGATGGAGACACCCAGGAGAAAAGGTTCATTTATGCTCCAGTAGGCCAAAAAGTTGCTGCAGAAGACTCATTGCATTCCTCTTATGGTCATTATATGTGCAGAGTTCAGTGTTGTAATCGAGTCACTAAACCTCGAGTCTGAGTCAAGTCTCGAGTCCCCAGTGTTCAAGTCTGAGTCAAGTACGGATCACCAAAGAATACTCAAGTCCAAGTCGAGTCCAAGTTGAGTCCCTGTCACCTCAGTCAGAGTCATGTACATTAAGCACAACTGACACAGCTCTGACTATTTTATATTCCAGACTTTCTAACAGTGTATTTCATCATCATATTGCTGTACAATTTGATACATAAAAAGCATTTATAGAAAGGTGGAGTGTACACTTTGATGGGACTGTGCTGGATACAGCATTGTGCCGGTGAACCGGTTTTATTATCATAAGTTATTATGACCTGTTACAAAAAAACAAAACAAAACAAAAAAAGTACAAGCCCTCATTTTCAACTTCCAAGTCCAAATGCAATCGATGATCAAATCCAAGTTGAGTAATAAGTCCTGAAAATCTGGACTCCAGTCAGACTTGAGCTCTACAACACTGGCAGAGCCATTCAGTTTAGAGAGGACCCAGTTGAGCAGAGGCTGGAGGAGACAAATGAGGTGAAGGGGGGTTGGAAAGAGGCAGCTCATACTGCTCTCAGCAGTGCTACTAAATCACCAATCCACTAGAACTACATTTTGTAAATAAAATGTTCACGACAAAAAGGGATTCTTGGTGTATCTCCATGCAGCAAAATGCAGCTGAATCAGGTGCATCTCAGATCAAGAACACCGGAAAGGTTTAGAGGAAAGAGGACAGCCTTTAATAGTACCAACAGTTTCCAGTATTACAGTAATGTCCACAATCCACTAGTGGCTCTGAATAAAATGTTTTGAACTTCAAATAATGAGAGAAAGTTTCATCACCTCATCATGTCTAAAAATGTTTTTAGAGGGCAAACAGTGGCCTCCTCCACTCTGTTGTTTCTGATGTGAACACAGTGTGTTGCCAAGGTCAGCAACAGCAGCAAGTAGAGACGTAGAGAAAGGCATGGCCGTGGCTATTTGCTGCTGCCAGTGGAGCTGATGATAGTTCAACTTGTTCAACACATTCTACAGCTTACAGCACGAAGTGATGATGGCAGCCACAGAAACTACACTGAGGGAGATGATTCTGGAGAAACCTTGGCCCCATGGCTCAAGGCCCCAGCCACCACATTAATACTGGTGAGCTTCCCCTCCAAGGTCCTGTGCCAGAAAATGGTGGACTGCTCACTTCAGGTTGAGAGTTAGTTGCTGCCCTAAGCAAAGGAGCTTAAATGTCTTGGGGTGTTCTTCTTGAGCAAGGGTAAAATGGACAATGAGATTAACAGGCAGACTGGGGCAGCATCCACAGGTGTTACCGAAGCATTGTGGTGAAGACGGAGCTGAGCCAGAAGGCAAAGCTTTCACTGTATCAGTTCATCTATTTTCCAGCCCTCACCTAAGGTCAGGACCTTTGGGTAGTGGCCAAAAGAATGTCCAACTATTAGGAGGCTTCGGGGTAGACCCTGGAGGGATTATATATCTCATCTAGCCTGGGAACGCTTCAGGGTACCCCAGGAAGAGCTGGAGAACATTGCTGGGAAGAGGGATGTCCGATCAACTCTCCTGAACCTGTTGACCCTGACACCCAACCCTGGATAAGCGGTCGATAATAGATGGATGGATGGATACACAGTGAGTATAAATGAGATACAATATGTTGACGTGAGCTTTAGAGGTGTCTGACATAGACTGCATTATTATTTTTATTATTATTATTATTATTATTATTATTATTATTATTAGCATTACTCCATCTCTGTACTTGTAGAGTTGGTTGGTCATTTTGGAAATTTACCTTGTGTTTTCCAAGAGTTATATGAGAAGACTGAGGCTGCTCTCATACCTGTCCTTTAGAAAACCCAAGCACGGAGGTATTAATTAGTTTAACAAAGCAGAAAGAAACAGCTAGTCTAACTCGAATCTGTCCAGATTAAAATAAAACCAAAACATCAACATGTGTGAAACTAACTAATTAACATAGTGTATCTTGTTTATTTGATCTATACATGTGCACTACCCGGCCATGCACTATTGTCGCTGAGTTGTTGGTCAGACTTGCAGAACACAGCAGTACATGGTTTGTCCACATGTGATGACATAAGACCCAGTGACAGCATGCTCAAACATCATATAGAGAATGGTGTGGGATTTGGCTGAATCAGGATATTATACAATACAATACATAAAAGTCCTAAAGCAGAGCAGGTGACAGAGAAAAACATTGACAGACAGACATAATAACAAAAAGAGACAGACGGAGAAATGCCTGATGTGAAGTAACTGCATGTGTTTCATCCGGTGTGCACCATATTATGCAACATTTTGTGACACTGGTCATTTGTCTTTCTCAGACAGAATAGTCCAGCCCAAAACCAAAGATGCTGCTGTGGATAAATAATGAAGATGGATTCTTAACAGTTATTCTTCTAACACTCTCTGAATGTCAAGTGACTCTCAAGTCATGGACCAAAAGGTCTTCATCAAAGACTAAAGTCTGATGGTTTTGACAAGCTCGCCGCCCAAGTCTAAACATTTTCCTCATGCCTGGTCTGTTCTGGTCCTTTACCCAGCCATCCCCCATTAAACACCACTTGTCTTTTTTAAGAAATCTTTCTCATCCTCTCTTGATAACCACCATCGTTCAGCAAGTTGCTGTTTTCTGAACTGTAGCACAGGAGCCTGGGGGTTGTATGTGTTGTGAGGGGTATGAGACAGGTGAGATGAAACTAGGAGGAAGGTGGAATGGAAGGAAGGAATAGTGAGTGAGAGAGAACTGCAGGTAAGAGTAAGGAGATAATGAGGGAGGTGAGGGATAAAAGGAGGGGGAGGGAAGGCAGGTGGGGTGGGGGTAGGTTAAGGAGTGCTGTGCATGTGCTTGGTGTCATCTGACTTTCAGGTTGACTTGCTGATCTCCTCTGATGTACAATACATGACATGGGTCTGGAAGCCCAGCCCCTTAATCAAGGCAACAGTGGCTGCAGTGCCCTCCCACCCTTCCCTCAAAACAGCCACGGCCCACGGGAAGGAGACAGCAAACCAGCAGCTGTGTTCACCTCCTCTCCCTCCTCTCCACCAGTCAGGTGGAATGAGGGGATTGAAGAGGACTGGAAGTGGAACAGAAGGGTATCTGAGTAAAACCGGAGATATCTGCATGCTTCCCAAGGCTTCAGAGCCTCCAATTAGTATCGGAGGCCCCGCTGCCAGCTGTGGGACCAAGCAGTGCCTGGGCCAGTGGTGGCATTCATGGGCCTGAGGAGGATTAATACAGCCCAACTCTAAATGGAGATGTGCCAGCTGTGACCCAACCACGACCCTGTACACAGCACCAATAAAGTCACACTCTGCTCTGTAATATCCAGATGAAAGCTGCCATTCTTTGTTTGCTAATAGTTCATTTTCGGATGAGTCTAAGGCAAGGAGAATTGTAAGCTCAAATAAAACCAAAGGTATAACTACCTAAATTTTGTTCATCCCACTTTTAAAAGTATAAATTTAAAATGGGTAGAATTATATTGGCTACTGTACTTTTTCAACTTCAGTGACCAAATGATCATATAGCAGACCCCATTATTGATACCATTTATGGCTGGTTATGTTTCAGCGATTGTCTTTCAGCCTATTTGCATTCCGTAATAGTCTCTCTGGTCTCTCCTTAAACTGTCACTGGATTTATTTCATTGTTTTCTTTTCCCTTACATCTTGACGATATTTCACCACATAAAAACAATGCTATATTGATGGAACAAAAAAAGCAAACATTCAAATTCATCACTGTGAAAATTATACTGTGAGCAGTTCTGTCATAGCTAAGATGCCATGGCTGGTGGTCATAGTAATGTAGTTAGTTTCCTTTGTGCACAGCAGTCAGGAAGAATGACTGTCGCAGGAATCCATGGAAAGATTAGTTACTATTTTGGAGCTGACACATCTCAGAACAGTCAGAACCTCAGCTGATCAACACCAGAAAATGGTCAGTGTGCAGTTTGTAGTCATAAAAATCCTAGAAAAGTCGTGGATTTGAACACGAAGTCTTCCAGGCCTGGAAAAGTTTTAGATAAATATAGCATTTAGGAAAAGTTATCCTCTCTGTGTTAGAGGAGCCAAGTGACTTTTAGCCTACACTCACAATAAACTACATTAGTATCTTGTTTTGCCTGGAATGATGCCGTCCTAGGCCGTGGGCCTCAGGATGTAAGCCACACCACTTCAGAAAAAAATAGAGGCACCGGTGAGCCATGAGTTAGCCCCTCTGCTTACAATCCAATAAATTTCAACACAGTGGCAAAAGTGCCTGCTGTGAATTTGGGTATCTGTGGGACCACTGCTATAGTCCATTGATCAGGTGCTACTGGTTTGCAAAACAACTGCATTACTGTCCAGGTACATGAAAAGGTCTGCAAAATCATGTAAAATAATCAAATGGCTTTTTCCAAAATCATGGAAATCCACTGGCCAGATGGGTTTGAATCAAACCCAAACAATAAGCTAAAGCTGCATTAATAATTTTTGGTCACTAGGGGCAGAAGAAGTCAAAAACAAGCCCTGACCTATTGGTTTTTATGGGCTTGTAATAGCTAACATGTTTGCAAACAATCAGACATCAGTATATTAGCACTCATGAGAAATGTGTATGTGTGGTCCAAAATTCACTCTCCATTTATTGCAGCTCGGTTTTAGTCTACTCTCAAGACATAGACAAAGTTATAAACTAGCTGGCAGACAGAGAATTTAGCAGTTAAAGAGTCAGTTAAGTCTATAGCTTGTTGTACTGCATCCATGCGCCCCAAATTTACAGTATTTAATGCAGCTTTAATAGCAAGTTTACCTTCTTTGTTTACGTAAATTTAGGGATGATGTGGACGTGACGCTGCTGAGGATAGCTACTATTCTATTTTGTCCAAATTTCTGATCTGTCAGTGTGTCCTATTCCATGTCCACAACCTGTTATATGTATGGACTGCATGGGTGTGTGGAGCTGCTGAGCTAGAACAACTTCAAGCAGCATGAATAAGGCATTTCAGGCTTCACATCCACCTCTTTCCAAGGCAAGGCCCCAGAGGAAATCAATAAGCAAGCAGCAGACTCAAGCAAGACTCTCAAGTACAAAGAATGGGGTTGAAGAGATTCAAGTTCCCAGAATCACTGCTTTGGGAGACTGAACAGTCAATATTGTCACTAAAAAATGGCACTGATCTAAAATCTAAAAGCACCTTAGAAAAACTTTGAGTGTTTCTATGGGGTAAGAAAAGAGCATGTTTGAATGTGTGAGCAGGAACATGTGCGGTCTATTAACACATGCACTCAGACACTATATGCTTTTGTTAAGTCTGCAAAGTGCTGTATTTCAGAGAGACAACAAACAGCCTTAATTACAGCACACACTGACACATGAAAGATGTCCCCGAGGCTTAGCCTGAGCCTGATACAGCTCACAGACATGCAGACTTTTTCAGTTGTAAAAGCATAAGTGTGGTTGGTAATGATCATATGGTGCTGACAGATCAAGAGGTTTTAATGCTGTTAGTCAGAGGCCTGTCTTAATTTTTTTTTTTTTTTACTGACTGATTGTGCTCTGTGTGTGTCATTTTGAAACCTTGGGTGAGTGGTATTGGTATCACCAGTGTTTCTAATTAAACCTACATTTCCCACAAACCCAAATCCTCCATGTCTCTCCACTAAAGAGGGCCATATGAATCTGTTACAGGTTTTGTCAGTAACACAATATAAAATGTAGTGCAGAATCTCTCAGTGAAGATATTTTCTATATACAGTGATTACACACATTTGAAAAACTAACCTCCCTGCTGAGAGTTCAGGGAAATATTTTTGACAGCAATTGGAGTAAACTGTTAAAAAATGGAACTGCAGGAAAAGCAAATGTATATACAGTATGTAACCCAGTGCTGAAACACCAGTCAAACCTGGAATAACTATACAGTTATTAACTTTGCAGAGTGATTAAAGGACTAATAAATATAGGTTAAAAATTGGTTCATCAAGGGATTATTGAATGGTGTTGGGTGGTGGTGAGAAAACCAGTGCAACTGCAAAAGTGGTTTGTGACGGTGCGAGCAGCCAACCAGCTGAGTTGGTGGGCTCTCTCATCAGCCAGTGGGGTGGTTGTCCCTCCCCTGGGAGCGCACATCCTGTTT
>NW_018128218.1:506261-508408 GCF_001952655.1 Monopterus albus
GGGTGGTTGTCCCTCCCCTGGGAGCGCACATCCTGTTTTAGCTCGACATCGTGTGATACACTTGGGAGTCTCATGGTTGCAACATATGAAATTTGGAGAACTTGTGAAAACGGGAATATTGTGGAATAGAGATTTTGAGCTGAAGGAGGGTTGTGCTAATTAGCACTAGCTACCTGTTAGTGTAACCTGAATGTTACTTGAAGATTTGTTCAAGATTTGTGAAGGTTTTAAGCTGTTATGTTGGTACAGTTATTTGTTAATGTTCTATGGTGCTAATAAGGTTATAATTGATGTTTCTACTGTAATGAGAGTACAAAAGTGCACTTTGCCTGGACTTTGCATGGAGTTTCATCAGATTCTCCTAGCGCTTGGTAACACTTGAAAGGAATGAGATAAGCGGGACTTTACAATGTACTTCTGACCTATTTTACTCCCATTTGATGCGTATTTACTATGCATGGTTACAAATGGTAATTGTTAATGTTGAATATGTGAAGGTTAATGTTGTATAACTTGAGAAACTAACTTGAAGTGCTCGATAGTAGCTTTTGACTATATACAATTAGTTTATAGTGAAATCAAACTATGGTGTTCTGGCCTTTCCATAGGTCAGGTTTTTTGTCTTAGTTGGATTCAAACGGAGCTACTCTGCAGCAGCTGAGAATCGACACCTCTCCAGTACTGGATGGCGAGCCTGAGCCCAAGGAACCGAACTCAGTGGTAGCTAGTAACTACACTGGTTACAAGACATTGAATTGAACAGGACACTGAACAGACTTAAGACATGAACGGGTTTCCACACACTGAAACAAAGGACTGAATTTGATTTTATTTTGTTTTGTACGAGCGCTCATCCTCAGTTAATTTCTTTTCCAATGAATGTGAATTTTTTTTCCCCATTCATTTATAATATAAAATTCAACTGTTTTACCATAATTTGTGTTGGTTGTTTCACTGTAGTTATTCATCTCTTGGCTCCCATGAATCTGGAAGATTCTGATCAGAGAAACTCCCTCTTGTACTGGCCTTTGTAGTGGGAAAAAAAAATCCCCTGTACCATAGTCACTGGTCACAGGAAAGTATTAGACAACTTGTAACACTAGCAAAGAGTGTTACACCTGCTTTTAGTGATGTTTGAATGTAGTCCTCCATGGCTTGCCTCTCAAGTTTGGAGATATTATACAACCTGCTGGTTGGTAGGGTGGTGCCAGGGAGGAGATCAAGAGCACAGTCGTATGGTCGGTGTGGCAGTAGTAACAGGGCCTGGTCCTTATTGAAGACATCACCGAGGTCATGGTAAATGGAGGGGACCTTGGTTAAGTCGGGGCTCTCTGGTGTAGTGCCAGTGACGGACAGAGTGAAGGTAGGCTGGGCCGCTCAAGAACAGAAGAAGGAACAGGAAGGAGTCCACCTGGTGACTGTTCCAGTTTGCCAATCAGTCTGGGGGTTATGGGTTGTTAACCAGGAGTGCCCCAGGATGAGAGGTGTCTGAGGGGATTTTAGGATCTTAAACTGTGCAGTTTCATGGTGATTTCCTGCTATGGTCAGTTGAACAGGAGGAGTCTGATGGGTAATGACAGCCAACAAGCGACCATCGATTGCATGCGGTTTGAGACTGTGGTCTAAAGATTCTCCCTTGCACCAGAATCCACAAGCACCAAGAGGGAATATAATTGGCCAGAAACCCCTAGGGCAGGGGTGTCAAACGCAATCGCACAGGGAGCCAAAACTTTAGGCACACTTTAGTTCATTGGCCGAACAGGATAAAAATTTACTGAACAGACTAAAACTAAATGTTTTAACATAAATATGAATCGAAACAGACAGGATACAATATTATTCCAAAATAAATAAACTTGAAATTAAAATCAGCAACTGTATTTCTGCTAAGGCTTACATTTGAAAACACCTGCTTTTTGTCTGGACACAAAATGTCGCACACTTTCATCATGCAGCTCTTCAGAAACTATCCCTCGGTAAATGGCTGGGCTGATTTGGCTATCTCCTCTGCCACAATAAAACTTGCTTTCACAGCAGCTTCACTGTGTGATTTCACTTTGGTGAAAATGTCTGCTGTGATGTCAGATTCCTCTTCAACTCCTCTACCTTCTGTAGCTTCTGCTCTGCATTCACGTTTTTCAGCTTGT
>NW_018128218.1:509305-510865 GCF_001952655.1 Monopterus albus
CAAACACCTGCTTTTTGTCTGGACACCAGACGTCGCACACTTTCATCATGCAGCTCTTCAAAAACTCTCCCTCAGTAAATGTCCAGGCTCATTTTCTCCTCTGTCCCAATAAAACTTGCTTTCACAGCAGCTTCACTGTGTGATTTCACTTTGGTGAAAACGTCTGCTGTGATGTCAGATTCCTCTTCAACTCCTCTACCTTCTGTAGCTTCTGCTCTGCATTCACGTTTTTCAGCTTGTCCAGATGTTTTGTCTCGTAGTGCCGTCTTAGGTTATATTCCTTAATTACAGCCACATTAGCTCCACAAATAAGACACACAAGTTTACTGGCAATGTCAGTAAACATATACTCAGCCTCCCACTGGTTTTGAAAGGCTTTGTTTTCAGAATCAACTTTTCTCTTGGCCTGCAGGCCTTGAGTTTGACACATGTGCCCTAGGGTGACCAGGATCTCTAAACTAGCAGAACTTGTGGTGGCTGTCTTGTAATGGCCCGCCAGCATCCCCACTCTCACTGGCAGGCCTCATATTTGGGTTGTATTGCGCAGTTACAGATCTGGTGTGTCAGGTTTCTGCAGTACAGGCAAGCCCCAGTTTTAAGCCGTCAGGTTTGCTCTTTGAGGTGTCGAGCAAGACGGGTCCTGCCTAACTGCATAGGTTCTTCTTCTGATATTGGTGAAGTCCCTGCAGAATCTCCCTGGGCTTGTGGACAGGTTTGAGATGGACTGGGCTGCTTGGCTTGTGACAGAGTGAGTGGAGGTCTCCATTCTCCCCCCCCAACTCTCTCGTATTCTATTATCGATCTGATGGCTAGGTCTGCTAATGAATTAAAATCCAGGGGGTTGTCTCTAGCTGCCAACTCATCTTTAATGTATTCCTGTAGCCCATGCCAGAATACGCCACAAAGGGCCTGGTCATTTCACCCCACCTCTGTAGCCAACACCCGAAACTCAATAGCGTACTCAGTTACACTGCGTGACCCCTGGTAGATGGACATGAGCTGTCTGGCTGCACTGCCCTGAATGATCAAAAACAGTTTGCAAATCATGAACAAAAACTCATCAATGGTAGCCCCGATGAATCTCCCTTGTGTAACCTCCACCTAAATCCTGGTTGGATAGATACAGTTAGAGATTCGAAGGAACGTCAAATTTGGACCAGTACCAGAAGAGACCAGATTTTGCAAGGAGCCAGGGAAGAATGTCAATAAAGAGTGACACAATAGTTAGATTTATAAAACTTGAAATGTATTAACACAATTTTACCAAATGTACAATAATACAACACTTAGAAACAAATGAAGTAAAGTGTGCACTAAATCATTGAACAGAATAAACAACAAAAGGGAAAAAAAAAAACCCCACCCTCCAAATGAATGTCAGATCGTTGGGGCTCTGCACCGGTAACAGCAAGAGAATGCACAAAAAATTGACCCTTGAATTACCATAGCTTAGCAACACAACATACAACTCAACCCACCATTCTCCCCATCCACAGTTCACAGCAACTAGGTCACAAAGATAAAATAACTTCAGCTTAATACAGGCGCAACCATCTCTCA
>NW_018128218.1:510884-518744 GCF_001952655.1 Monopterus albus
ACCAAAAAAAAAAAAAAAAAAAAAACCTGACCTACAACAGATCAGACCAATCAAAATGACTGAAATCAATTTCATACTCTTTCTCATGTCTAATTTCATACATTTACCATACATTAATATAACTGTAAAATGCAAATATAACAACCAATGCATTCAAATAGCAACCACAGCTCCTTAATAAACATCTTGGTATTAGAAAATAAAATTACATAGTGCACCCTTAAATTGGCGTAACTAACTCACAGCATGATAACTTAGGGCATTTAGGCTCACGTGCTTATTTATCCCTCTCTGCACCGGTAACAGCAAGAGAATGCACAAAAAATTGACCCTTGAATTACCATAGCTTAGCAACACAACATACAACTCGACCCACCATTCTCCCCATCCACAGTTCACAGCAACTAGGTCACAAAGATAAAATAACTTCAGCTTAATACAGGTGCAACCATCTCTAAACATTTGACATAATAAATCAAATAACTCAGACAATATAGCTCACCGTTGAGTAGTTATCACACTTCTTTTCTCCTTTACGTCAGCTGGTCGGCGGGTGCTTTAGTTATGCGCCCCGTTCTACAATGCTTAAACATAAACAACATACAAGTCAATTACCTCTCGACACTAACAGAATAACCTGACTGTATTTTAAAACATAATGTCTTACTTTTTCCACGCAATTGACACAAGAAGGGTCCTTGCCATTTCTCCGAGCAGCATGCAGGCGGAGTACCCGTGCAGAGGCAAAGAAAGCTGGAAAACATGGATATTGGAACGTGGAACTAGTGTGCGCCAACGATTCCATTCGGCTTACTGATTGGTCCCCTCACAGTCAGCCAGTGGTGCCAAGATATTAACCCTTTCATAACATTCAATGAACTGCAACTTGTTTTAACATAAGCTAAAGTCTTTTCCCAGAAATAACACTGAACTTGTTCAAACATTTCACACTTGGGCTACACTTGGGAGTCAACTGCTTCAGCCCAAGTTAAGAGTTCGCTTATGACAAAGTTAATCTTTGGTTGGAGTGGAAAGCGCAGCTGGGCTGTTGGTTGAACACATGCCTACATTGTAGCATAAAACCCCAACATCTTTCCAATTCGCCATGAAAAGGTTTGGGGTCTGGTATGGGAGGTTCTCGGGTAGGGCTAGTGTGCTGACTGGGAGGTGAGTGTGAATCTAGGGTCAGCCGCCGTGGATGCAGTTAGCTGAGAGAGGGTGTTAGAAAGCCGAGTCACCTGCTGGGTGAGACTTTTAATGATGTCCATTTGCTGGTGCAGGGCCTGCCCGAGGTGGTCGATTTGGGCTCCATATCTGGCAAAGGAGAGTGGGTCACCAGAACTGGAGCCTGCAGAGTCCATTTTGGCCAGTACGTTCTGTTATGGTCGCTTACTCGCAGGAACGAGGTGAGCAAGCAGGCAGGACTCGGAGGGCAGGTGCACAGCTCTGGTAGAATTTTACAAGAAAATAACAGCAAATGAGTAGCAGTCTCTGAGGAGGTGGTCCAGTGAAGTGTCTGGGATGGAGACGAGTTGGTCTGAAGAGGTGAGTACTCTCAGGATGTCACTCAGTGGGGAGTCCAGAGAAAGGTGATACGTGGTAGCAGTCTATGGCAGCAAAGAGGATAGACCGGGAATGAATGAAACTGGCAATGATTAAATCTCACTGACCTGAGAGTAATATGGGAGGCGCCAGTCAGTAGTCAAGGCAAGTCAGGAATCTTTGTCAATATGCATAGCACAACGAAATTTCTTCCGGCAGACACATTATTTACATAAATACCACAAAAATTGTACAAAGGAGCAGGGAGGAAGAGGCTTGCTCGGGAGACAGATCAGAGGCGTGAGGTAGGTGTGTCTGTGTGCGCTGAGAGAGAGGCTGAAGATCATAGTGAGAGCAATCCCCACTCACGAGGAGGAGAGGACTCCCGGGAGATCAGACACGGGGTTGGTCGGGGCTGGAGAGGTGTGGAGGGCAGCAGAAAATGTCAGGGTAGAATGTAGTAATTAATGCAGACCAACCTCGGGAGGAGAGCGTTGCCGGGGAGCACGGAGGGAGGCGAGCGGAGATGGCGTGGCTTGGAGGCTGCAGGGAGGTGAAGGGCTGCTGGATCAGCATGCAGTAGTTTTGGCAGGTAAGCTGTGTTGTCTGTGTGGGGAGCCAAAGTGTCGGAAAGCAATCCTCAACGTACTGGCACTGGAGGAGCGTCTGCCAGAGTCTTAAGTAGGAGGTAGGTGAATACGCAACTCACCTCAGCTGTATAACTCGTCTCAGCTGTGTGCCACGCCCGGGGCAGAGAGGGAGAAAACGAGGAGGAGAGGCAGGTGGCGCACTGTGTATGGTAGGTTAGTCTTAATGTCTGTTGTGTTTTCTAATGTCAGAGTGTGTTATGTTGTATGATTTTAGTGTTGCATTTTATTATTGCTAAGTATTGCAATGCCTGTTTTAAAAAAAATGCTATATAAATAAAATTGTTATTGCTAATATCTTTATTCTGGAGCTACAGGTTGCAATAGCCAATGAAAAAAAGAGGCTGACTCACAAACACGAGACAATTACAATATTTGTTAAAAACATTCTTAAAATGTTGACATTCATATAATACGAGTTCAATATGAAAACAGGAAAAAATGTCTTCATAAAAACTATTTTCAGTTTTTATCTACAAAAGAAGTTCACAAGGGATCAGGTAGGAAACAACTCGTACATAAAAATAATCCTACAGAGGTACAATGTTAAAAGTAATTAGCTTAAAAACAACATATAAGAACAAGAATGATCAACATGCAAAAAGCAAACATAACTGATGCCTCATGAGGGTCCTTAACTAAAACATCCCATCTCCAATACACTCAGTACTAACCATGCAAATATAACTTTTTCTTTTGCGTGTTTTCATTTCCTGCACGCATGTTCTGCAAGGTGTGCATTAGATAACACTTATTTTTACCCATGATGTAAGCACGTGCTGTCTGACAGTGACTAGTATTTTGTACTTGACATTCATAGTGTCAGTTCTAATACATTCCTGGTTTAATGACTGGCCCTGTCTCATAGCACAAATGACAAAAAAACAAAAAGACCAGTAAAATACACTATGCATACCTGCCTTTTCTAAATGGCCTCAGTCATCTGTCATTTTAAATCACATATACAAATCTCCAAATAGTAGCAATCATGTACAACAGAAAATAAAGAAATGGGAGATATTAGGTGTTTTTCTACAGGGGGATTACATCCTGGAGCAGGGTGGGGTGGTGGCATACCAAATGCAGTCATTAATACTGTAGGGTTCTCAAAATTTCACATCACATCCACGGCTACAGCCTTCAGCAAGTCCCCTCCGTTGCTGTAGTTGGCGACATTACACTGAAATATTAAACACTTGTGCACATCATGCTTTTTATGTGCTCAAGCATATTTTGTGTAGTGCTTAGGAATATTAAAGCATAATTTATATTTCAGGAGTTTGACACCTTGACATTTTGGCACCTCTGTTTTGAGTTTCACCATGTGGGTTGACATGTTTGTATTAATAACATTGTGATCTCGGAGGGCCATGGCCTCAGGCTACTTGAACAAGACTACTAAAGAAAGGGATTTCAAAAGGAATTGTAGAGCAGCCCAGGGACTCGTCAAAATCAGCCCTGATACTGTTGCCCTGATAAAAATCCATTACCCACAAACATGAGGGGGGGATGGTGGTTAGTGTTGTGTGTGTTGGGATGGGGACCTCTTGCAATGCAGTGTGTTAGAAAGGCAAGAGAAATTCCTGGCACCTGCCTTCTAATTCTAGCCTGTTCTGGTACGTCTAATGGTACGTCTACAGTAAATCCGCGTGGTACCTTAAACAGCAGCTGAAATGCAGGCTTTGATGCCACATGGAACTTTGTACACTCTAGGAGTATGATGTTTGAAACATGTAGTGTACAGGAGTCTTCAGTATCCCAGCTATTCCTGGCATATGGCTGCCTACTGCTGCATGTAACATACATATATAGATGGTATTATCCTGAACCCATGTTATGTGACCCCCGTTAAGCAAAATGACTAACAATATATTAATAGGACCTGTATGGTTTGGCCAGCAGTGGAGGAAACGCACACAAAGGCAGGAGTTATGTTCACCTGGTGCAGGATTTATTTTTAGTTTCACCCCAAAACAGCTCAGGTTGACCTTGATGTGGATAGGGAAAACTACACACAAAAATTTTGTAAAACTAAAAGAACCTTAAAAAAACTTGTCAAAAAATGTGTCAAAAGAACATAAAGCAACTCAGTCAATAAAGGGAAAAAACCAAACTAGGCCCATGGCTATTGGGCAAAAGCTACCCCTTTAGCAGGCCTACTCCTGCATCGTACAACAGCACCAGTCAACTATCCTGAAGTGCTTGTGCTCCTGGCTATTTCTACAGGAAGGCCCCTCTGCAAGGACAAACCATAATTAGTTCACAATCAGTTATGTCAAGCTATTACCAAATTACATGCAGGACAACATGAACAATGTCTACTCATCATTCAAATTGTCCCCACATATCAGTATTACAAGCGATTAACTACAGTAGTTGAACTATAATCTGAAAACCATGAACCCTCCCTCTGTACTCTACTCAGTATGGTAAGGGCCAAATATCTCCTCCCCTATGCATCCCCTGTGGACCAACAGACTGATAGTGCCATTGCTATCCCAGCATAATAGTCACTTTCAAATCAAGTGTGCTGGAGTGCAAATACAACACTATCTATACCACAGGGCTGACACTTAGACAGCCCCACATACTCCAACAGGCAATTTAGTCTCTCCAATCAACCTAAAGCCCATTTTCCACCGCCTGGTACTCGGCTTGACTCGCCTTATTTGTGTTTCCATCAGTCAAATGTTGGGGCTAGTACCTGGTAGCTGGTGTTATTTTTGTGTTTACCTGTCACTGTTTGGCATCAACTCTGCTGGAACCTCGACAGAGGTGATGCCAAACAGTGACAGGTAAACACCACAGACTAGGTCATTTAACAGGGCAGCATGACGGTGCGGTGGTTAGTGCTGTTGCCTCACAGCAAGAAGGTTCCGGGTTCTTCCCGTGCTTGTGTGGGTTCTCTTCGAGTGCTCTGGCTTCCTCCCACAGTCCAAAGACATGCAGCATAGGTTGATTGGTGTCTCTAAATTGCCCGTAGGAGTGATTGTGTGTGTGTGTGTGTGAGTGGTTGTTCATCTGTGTGTTAGCCCTGCGATGAGCTGGCGACCTGTCCAGGGTGTACCCCGCCTCTTGCCCGCAGCTGGCTGGGATTGGCTCCAGCCCCCCATGACCCCGTTTGGGACTCAGCGGTTTAGAAAATGGATGGGTGGATGTTATTTAACACTAACTGCTACTTTACTGTAGTTACCGTACTAACTAACATACCAAGAATCAAGAACAGTGTACCTTCAACATCCTCCACTGTTACTGTGTCGGATGCTGATCATGTCACTGCAGAGTACTGCGGTGTTGCTATGACAACCAGCTAGACTGAGAGGAGACCATCCACAGTGGACAACCAAGTACCCGGTACCAAAAGCAAGTAGAGTTGAGTCGGTGCCAGGTGACACAAAAGGGGCTTATGCTGCATGTTTTTGGACTGTGGGAGGAACCCTGAAAAAAACCCACACAAGCGGAGGGAAAACATGTAAACTCCGCACAGAAAGGCACCTGGTCAGTTGAGGCTTTGAACCTGGAATCGTTCTGCTAACCACTGCTCCACCACGCCACCACAACACATACAGTAAAAAGAAAATGCATGTTTCTTCTAATACTTTCAGAATGTACAGGTTAGTACACAGCCAATGGGGTGTGGCTCTTTGGTTCTACTCATTTTACTCACCCAGAGAGATTGTTTTTGCCTCCAAAGCAGCTCAGACAAATGTAAAACTTCAGTCTTCATTCAGTTATTAATCCAGAAATTCTTTCACTTTATCATTATCTGCTTATTATCCATTTACTGGCAGTGGGTATGTAGACAGCACAGGTTCTGTAAAATGGTTCGATCTGAAAGATGAAACATAAGAATTAATATGCAGTTAGTACTAGACAGAGTGAAACACAAAACACAGGAACAGAGGGGAGTGCCAGTCAAACATTATTGGGTTATCGCCATGCAGTTGTGGAGACATGCACTCTATACGTCAATTAAATATTATCAAATATACCTCTGCCAGACACCTCTGGGGTGACATTTATCACCCAGATATGTGATACTTCCTCAGTCCAGCATTGCACATCTACTCTGTGTGTGTGGTCTTGTTTTTCTATACTTGTGGGGATGTAAAACCAGGAGCACACTAGCTTCGCAGGGACCAATGAAGGTCATCCTCATAGCATAGCTGTCTTTATAAAAATGATGCAGTGTAAAGTAGGAACAAGTATTGGCTTTGGTTAAGGTTAAGGGTCAGGGTTAGGTAAGGGGTGGTTATAGTTAAGTATTAGGTTAAGTGTCCCAGAAATGAATGTAAATCTATGTAGGGACCAGTGTTATGTTATAATGATGCTGATCACTTTTGTTGGCCAAGTATGGAATTGGTCTCTATTACAGAACTGAGGCACCCGTTTGCAGCACTAACACACACATACCGATGGTGGCCCTGCAAAGCGCTGCTCTGGCCATCAGGAGCAAATTGGGGTTCAGTGTCTTGCCCAGCGACACTTTGTCATGTGGACTGCGGAGAACGGGGATCAAACCACTGACCTTTGGGTTAGGAGACAACTGCTGTACCTCCGGAGCCACAGCCGCCTGTGTGTGTGTGTGCGCGCGCGTGTGTGTGCGTGTGCATGTGTCTTTATATACTTGTGCGAACCAGCCCCTGACGGAACACCTTTCCTGTGTGGACATTTCTTCTTGTGTGGACTTTATGGGTGGTCCACACAAGGAAAATGCTAGAATAGGCTCCTTTCATCCTAAAGAATGATCTATCTAAGTTTCAGAAGATGTCCACATACAGAGAGTAAAGTCAGAAAATGTGTGCCAGCTTGTGCTTTAAATGTATCATGCTCTGATTAAATACTGCTTAAGGTGAATTCATGCAATACTGCCTGTGTCTTTAAAAGGGCGCAGACAGGGAAGCTTAGAAATGGGTGGGAATCAAACAATATTTATAACACCTGGAGCTTGAGGCTCACCTTCAACTAATGTTGCATTAAATGCATACCTCAACACTGCGGAGACTGCGGAAGCACCACAATCGGTGTGCTGAGAGATACGATGAGGAGAGAACCATGAAAGCTGAATTAGACGATGAAAAAACTGCAAATTGTTAGGAATGGATTTCAGGAGTTACAGTTGTTTTATTTACTGTTAGTATTATTTTGCTTTTATAATGATAGAGTTTAGTATGACTGTCTGTTTCATTAGCAGCACCATGTATCAGCATTAATCTGGCTCTTATGCATGCACCATAGTTATAATTTTCAGCTTCGAGTCAACTTGTAGTATTTCTCATCTTCTTGGAGAATTGTGCAAGAATAGATTGCATAGATAAGTGTTGTTCTGGAAACTATAGATAAGATACTTGTTAATTAATGCTATTTTACAGACGTGAAGTCTGACGGACTTGAACTGGTCACTCATGTCTGAAGCGTGAGTAAGGGGTTTTTTTACAACAGAATCAGGGAAGTAAGTGACACAGCTTTCAGTTAGAGAGAAACGCCTGAAAATAGAACAACAACAACAACAACAACAACAACAACAACAAACACACACACACACACACACACACACACACAGCCTATATGAACATTCTAGAATATTTACGTGTAACGTACCACCCATGTACAGGGCAGTCCCAGCCCGAGAAGATAAATGTGAATGATTTTTGATTATCGAGGCTCTTGG
>NW_018128218.1:524562-533848 GCF_001952655.1 Monopterus albus
GGTCTGCCAGTCCAGAGGCACTGTCCCTGACCACCATGCAATGTTGCAGAGGCATGTCAACCAAGACAGCCCCACAACATCCAGAGACTTAAGGTACTCGAGGCGGATCTCATCCACCCCCGGTGCCTTGCCACTGAGAAGCTTCTTAACTACCTCAGTGACTTCAGCTTGGGTGATGGAGGAGTCCACCTCCGAGCCCCCAGCCTCTGCTTCGTCATCAGAAGACATGGCGCTGGGTTTGAGGAGATCCTTGAAGTATTCCTTCCACCGTCTGACAATGTCCCCAGTTGAGGTCAACAGCTGCCCACCTCCACTGTAAACAGTTTTGGCAGGGCACTGCTTCCCCCTCCTGAGGCGCCGGACGGTTTGCCAGAATCTCTTCGAGGCCAACCGATAGTCCTTCTCCATGGCCTCACCGAACTCTTCCCAGACCTGAGTTTTTGCCTCCGCAACCGCCTGGGCTGCAGCCTGCTTGGCCTGCCGGTACCCGTCAGCTGTCTCAGGAGTCCCACGAGCCAACCAAGCTCGAAAGGACTCCTTCTTCAGCTTGACGGCATCCCTTACACAAATATTTGATATGAAGAAATGAACATAACAGAAGGGAATCCTCCTGTTATGAACATTTTTTCATATCAAATATTTGTCTCATTTAAAGCAGTTATGTTCGTGGGTCAATTTGACCCGCAACATAACAGGAGGGTTAACCCTTGTGTTGCGTCCAGGTCAAATTGACCCTTTTTTAGATTTTTACTAAAAGAAAACTGACAAAAGAAAAAAAAGCTGTTGACCTGAACCTACGTGGACTATACATAATGTTTACATATAAATAGTCTGCACCAAAGCCCCAGGGACTCTATGCTTCATTATCACCAGGGAGTACCGCGGGAATGCAGCTCCATAGTGGGGGGGAGAGGAACCGGCTAGCTCCCCTGGTGAGCCAGAGTTCTAGGCACCCAGCGCACCGGTTGAACCTGTGTACCCCGTTATCACCAGGGAGTACCCCAGGAATGGAGCTCCATAGTGCGGTTCCAACTCCCAATATTGAGCACTAGGACCACAGGTCATTATTTTTCTAAGTCCCAAACAGGCCATGCTGCACTCTGCTTCACCCATAGAGAACCACACATCTCTGGCCAGGCTCTTATCATCTCTGGGCCCTCACACTGACACCCCTCACCCCCAGCCAGCCCTCACACTGACCCAGGGAGGAGCACACACCTCCGGTCCAAAAAGTGAATGCCACACAAGGGTTAAATACACTTTACATTGGCAAAATTAAAAACCACATGCTTCCATCTCTGTAATGCTCTGGTTTGGGTTAACCAGGAAAGTAAGATGGGACAGTTATGAAAGATCTGCTAAAATCTGGTGATATAACATGCATTGTTTTGGTGCTTTGTGACAGAAGGTCCAGTTCACCAAATCTGCTTGGCAACAGGCTCTGGTACTCACACGTGTAGAAGAAAAATATTTTTTTATTTCGAGTTTTCTGAATCCTGAAGTAACATTTTCATTCTCTATTGCCACCTTATGATAGATTTGTGTTTTGCACCATTGTAGCTATAGTAGAAGTGGTGGCCCTCACAAAGAAGTCACAGAACGTGGGCCACACAAAGGCATAAAGACATGTATGTGTGTGTGTGTGTGCGCAGCTTCATGGCATTCTGTGCATAACAGCATTAACAAGGATTCTGTCAGACATTGTGAGGACTCAGCTTTCCTTGTGAGTTTTAGAGTGACGACTTGGTTTAAGGTTAGAGTAAATCTTAAAGGTCAGGAGTCTCCAGTGAAAATGTACTGTATCATGCAATAGAATAGCTCCCCATAGACTTTACTGTATCAAATATGTTGTAAAAACTCAAACTGTATATGACATTATAATGCATTACTGAAAAAGTTACAAGTGTTAAATATTGCATTACAAAACACAATAAAGATACTTTTTCTAACATGAATATGTGAAAGGAAAAATAAGAGACATTTGAGAGGTGACACATGGACCAAATACTGTAGGTTCTGTGAGCTGAAATTAATTCATCCTACCTTTCAAAGTGAAAAAATGTCCTTCCTGTTCCAGTTTTTCTCTCACTACCTTAAGTGGTGGCCTGTTGAAGCAAACTGAAAGAAACCCATCTCATCTTCAACACAGCATTCTAATAAACCTTCAAGTCATTTACACAAATGCATTTGTAACTATGATATTCTATATGCCTTGTTATTCTTCTTGTTTTGATCTTGTGTGCAGCTGTCCTTCAGAACGTCTCCCTCCCCCGGCTGACTACCCCCTAATCATAACAGCGTTGCAGTCAGACATTCATGGCTATCTGCACTGCCCTCCATCATCTCACAAAGTGCCCAGCTCCACCTGACTGTCATGTGGTTAACTCAGCCTCAGAGCTGCATTCACATGTTAATGCTTTACAGATCTCCCACATGAGACAATAAATGGTTTGACTGTAAAACGTACTGTAGATCAGCTACTATCCACCCATGTGGTGAGTCACAGTGCTGCCTCTTACTAAGTATTTTAAGTGCTGAACAAGAGGATATGGGTTCTAATTAAGTACAGGTTTACATCTGACTCAAAATAACGCATTAACTTTTAGCAAACCAAAAGATTTTTTTCTCTAGAAAAGATTCACATCTTCCCTTTTTGAGATAGCACCTTTTAGCCACCTTCCAGTCAGATTACTGTAGATGTAAAAATCTAGCCTTACAGGAAGGAAAAGGCTCTGGATATTGAGAACCTAGATTGGTTTAATTGAATTTCCAGTGTCCTCCAGTCTGAGTCACCAGAGTGGAAATAATTCCCTTATACGCATCAATGCAGGCCCTCTGCTGGGTGCAGTGAAAGGGTCTGTGGACCTGCTGTTTGCTGGCAGGATCTGCCGCAATCAATTACACAAGCTTTGTTAAATACGATTTCCTGACTCCACTCACCCCACGCTGACAGTGAGCTAAGCTAAAGGAACCAAACAACAGCCGCAAATAACCCCAGATTGTTGTCCGGCTACAGTGCCTGTGTCTTAAGATGGCTTAAGCTGGCTGAAGTAATGCTACGAGATGCTGGACTTGTATTTGACATGGCCTGTCCTGCAGCTAGAGGTCTGATGAGGAGGGTGAGCATTACCCCCATGATAACCACCACATAGCTCTGTTGCCTCATCAGCTGGGGGGCTCCTTTCATCTTGCTCACTCACCCAAGTGTCCATTCTGGGCACAGGCTGAGGCAACACGCGCTCATACACACAAATAGAAGGTTGCATGTAAAAGCCATTGGAATACAGTCAAAAATCAGTGAGCACTTTGTGAAATCAGCTGATGATCACAAAGGCAGAACAACACCAAAAACATGACCATACCTATTTTCTTATTAAATCACTTTATGGATGCAGCAGGCATGTTTCATATGGCATCAAGCCCTTCCTAATAAAAACATAAACCTTTAAAAATGGCTCACAAATATAGTTTCATGTTTTTTAAGACTCACTAAATTTCACAAATAGCTGACCAAGGCACTTTTTAGCAAATGCTCCTCAACTGGGTTTTTGAGTAATTATTAGGGTCGGTAGCACAAGAGTGCTAAATATACTGCAACTAAAGAAGACACACAGATGGGGGGGGGAAATACATGCAGATATGTGACAACACATACACAAGATTTACAGAAATAAATTAACAATACATAATTGTTGTATCAACAATACATAATAACAAAATAATGAAATATAACCAAAGAAACGCTTTCAACAATTTTAAAATTGTATTTAACACATGGTTTGATTTGACAAGTCATGCACTACTAGCACAAAAACACCAGCAAATATAAATGTTCTCCAAGTTGAACAGAACAAAATGAAGCTGATTTACCGCACTAAAGATGTTTCCATTGGTCACTAAAAATTGATGAACATGCTAGTAACTAGTGAAAGGATAGCATTCCCAGTATTAAACTAACTGTACCTTTTAGTGTAAATATACTGGTTTAAAACCTGCTTAGAAATACAGCTACATAAATAAAATCACACTCCCGTATGTTCATCAGTTTGCAGCACCCTGAAATGTCTGTTCAGTTCAGTTCAGTATGTTTTAACTTGCAACATTCCTGTATCTGCTTGTGTTTTC
Organism: Monopterus albus; assembly: GCF_001952655.1. NCBI lineage: Eukaryota > Metazoa > Chordata > Actinopteri > Synbranchiformes > Synbranchidae > Monopterus > Monopterus albus. Next base: position 528,688 of record NW_018128218.1, read on the forward strand.
TGTCAGCTGTCAGTGGCAAAGGTGGTTTTTAATTTGTTCATTTTCCATTTCTTGTCAGAAAATGTTTTTCCTTAAACATGACAAACGTGTTGTCACATTGGTTAGATGGTTCCTACATGTGCTTTTGTCTTGTCGTTCTCCTAAATAATAGGCTATTAACATCTTGCTACCACTGTACACACCTTGATGGTGTATGTAGAACTGACTCAAATTACAGTGCTCATCATAATGAAGGAACATATCACCAGTTTTCCATTTTAAGTTCAGTGGTAATCAAGTTAAACCGTAATTGTTAGCAGGGTCAGTTGATACAAGCTACAGTGTTTTCTTCAATCACTCTCAAGCTGTTTAACTGTATTAGTACATATATCATTTTCAATTTTCCACCATGTGCTGTATTTTCACAGTATCAATAATATCACCAAGTAACATCATTGAAAATGCTTTTTTACCTTGGCTCTTAAGAGCACATGATTTTTAAATTTCTTGCTATTTAGTTTATAAGACAGTTTGTATTTTTTGACACTTTCTTTCAGTCTGTCTTTGCTTTTAACTTGTCCATAAATAGACCTTTCGGAGTAAACCAGCCTAACAAAAAGAAATAGCAGTAATCGAATTCTTTAAGCGGTGGCTGTCTGAAGTTATAAATGAAAGTTTTTGAAGTTTTCTTAGAGTTCAGCATTGAAAGCCAACTGTTCTGTGCTTATTTAACTGTATGTCACAGTCCTTTCATGCAGACAAATGGAGGCTCTTTGTGTCCAGCATTTTAAAAAGTGTCATCTTTTACAAAGTTTCTATGAAGCAGCATCTCTCATTGGATATGCTATGGTCTGTGATGTGTAAGATGATTTTTCTCTTTTGTTAGCTGCTGTATAGAGACAGGTTTAAGTGCCTTGGTGGAGCTCGTGTTCACCTCCATATTCAGCACTCTCCTATGGCCTCTTCTCCATTTCCAGCACCCAGAAAAAAACATGTCATTGTGAACCCTGAACCCACCCTGATCCACAACCACTCTCCATCAGGAAGCCAAGCACATGCCTGAACAATTAACTCCTGCACTGCCATCAATTTAGCCCAGAGGGAAGAAAAGACTGAGTCACCAAGGTTCAAGCAAAAAAGAAATGGGTAAAAACATAAAGATAAAAGGGTTTTCTTGAGAAAGAGAGAAAAACATGTTTTTCAGTCCCTGCAAAGTAACTGTCACTGGAGTGACAAGGAGACACTATTGAGAGCCTCCGTTCATTCAGCCGGTTTGTCTGAACTGTTCAGCAAACAATCACAGGGAGTCATGTGGGTTATGTTTATCTGGAGACCAGGCATGTGTGGAGCTGCCTTAAAAGCCATGCTGAATTTAAGAGGCAAGTACATCTGCTTCATAAATGTGTGATGTTGGGTCTCAGTATTGATTCCTATTCAAAACAGCAGCTGATGGTCAGCAGGAGGCTGATGGCAGCATGACCCAGTGTGCGTTCAAGTTACACTGAAGCAGCTCCTGCTCTCTGCTGGGGTTAGACTCTTACATTCAGCTCTTATGTTAAAAATAAGATATTAGAAAGTCATAACCACCCATCTGGTATGAAGGATGTATATAATGTGATTTAATTGCTCTTATTTCTATTGTGGGACTGATCAGTACTCAGCTGTGAGGAATGTACAGGAGATTCTTGTTTATCCCCACGTTTCACCCTTCCATCAAGCAGGTGCCCAGAGCAGCCACCCACAAGCAGGTTCACTGGGGCCAGTGCTTGACTTGGGCCAGTACACACCATTAAAAACATACTTTTTACAGTGTACTTCTGATCCTCCTGAACCCAGGTACACACTAAAAACTTAAGTGTTAAAATGTACTTGTTGAAACGGCTTTAGAATGAGTGCCAAAAGGAAAACAGAAGAAAGCAGAAACTCCATCAACTGATGAAAGACCTTCACTGAATTCAAGGACTGTGAAAGCCCTGATGGTGTTTTCTATGAAAATCACACAAGACCTGACAGTTTTTAATAATTTTTTAAACAGTTTTGAATGTTTTCCAGATCTCTAACCAGAGTTGTTCCAACTATAGCATTATATATAAAGATGTCTCAATATTTTTGTCCTTCCCAGCTACATACATGACAGGGTCAGAATATTAGGAACATGATTTTCCCCAGCCTCACCTGCTGCTTCCTGTCTGTCAGAAAACTGGTGATCCACTGACAGATGTGGGCAGGCACAGTGAGCTGGGCTAATTTGGAGTAGAGGGTGTCCAGGATGATGGTGTTCAACGTTGAGCTGAAGTTCACAAAGAGGGCCCATGCATAGTTCTATGAGGAACTGAAGTGTTGCAGGATGCAATGCAGTGCTACGTTGACTGCATCATCCATTGACCTGTTTGCTCGGTAGGCGAACTGCAGGGGGTCCAGCAGGGGGTCTGTGATGTCCTTCACATGGGCCAGCATCAATCTCTCAAAGGTCCTTATGACGGCAGATGTCAGGGCAACAGGTCTGTAGTCATTCAGTGCACTGATGGAAGGTTTCATGGTAACTGGGATGATGGTGGAGCGTTTGAAGCAGGAGGGGACTTCACACAGCTCCAGTGATCACCCCTAATGCTGACACTCTTGTGACAGCTTAAGAAGTCTGGAATAATATGCTGTTGGAAGAGGGATGCACTTATGAAGCATCTTTGTCTTGTGTTTAAAAAGAGCATGCATTCAGGCCTGGGAGCTTGAGGGTCCTGCACAGTATCTTAGCTGTTACTAGGACTGCACTCTTCTGGACAGAGATCTCAGATGTTGTTCCCGGGATCTACTGGAGCCACTCTCCCAGTTTGGGGGTCACAGCCCCCAATGTTCCTATTACCACAGGGACCACTTGTGCCTTCACCTTCCACATCTCTTTTCTAGCTCTTTTTTCAGCCATGGGTTTGTGTGTGTGTATATATGTTAATGAACACCAGCTCTCTAAAAAATTTTTTTAAATAAATACAATAAACAACTGGGCATACAACTCTGTTGTCTATTTTTCAATCATTCAACAATTTAGTGAGCATTACCAGAACAGTTTAGCCAGACTTTTATTTTTGTAAATAAGGATAATAATGATACTAACCACATTGGTCCAGTTGAATCATACAATCCACAGTTTCTGCAGCTCATCTCTCTCACTCTTTCACTTAATATTCCTTTCCCTTCGACTCCCCCACCCTCTGACCCCCCCATGAACTCCACCCCCACCACCTGCCAATTAATGCCAATCAGGCCAGCAGTGGGCTGAGTGGCGAGAGGTATTGAAACTGGGACCACCTGGCTATTGTTCACAGCTGGCCTCTCCTCTTTACTTGTCAGAATCAGGCCTCTCACAGCAACCTGTGTTATACACATGAAGGAGGTAGGCTAAACCTGTTTCCACTCTCTCACTCAGTGTATGAGAGTGTCCTGAGACTCACTGTGAGGACATTTTTGAGAAATGCCAGTTAATCTGAGCCTACTGTCAAGAAAAAGTTATGGCACTGTTTGCAATGTCCTGGATTTCTGCATAAATTAGTCATGATTTGATCTTTACCAAAGTCACAAATATCAGCAAACACAATATTTCTAAGCTGATAAAACACAAACAGTCATGATCATTCGTGTCTTTATTGAACACACCCATTAAACATACAAAGTGAAGGTGGAAAAAAGTAATTGCAACAGTGTTTTAGTAACTGGCTGAACCATCATTGGCAGCAATAACCTTAAACAAGCGCTTCCTAGAGCTGTGGATCAGACCTGCACAATGTTCAGGAGGAATTGTGGACTGTTCATCCTTACAGACTCAACCATTTTCTTAGGTGAACGTCTCTCTGGAGGTTATTCCACAGCATCTCTACTGGGCTGAGGTCTGGGCTCTGACTGGGCCACTCCAAATGTTGGATTTTGTGTTTCAGCAGTCATTCTGTAGTAGATTTTCTTTGATGTTGAGGGTCATTGTCCTTCTGCATCACCCAGCTTGTTCTGTAGGACACTTGGATAAACTTGTGAATTCATTTTCCTTCCACAGTGGCAAATGGTCCAGGTCCAGAAGCAGCAAAGCAGCCCCACATCATGATCCACCATACTTCACTGTTGGGAAAAAAACAATCAAACACCACTTGCATTAGCTCTAAAAGATAAGTCTGGTGATATTCTCATAAAATATTATTCTCATTGCTGACACACTCTAAAATGAAAGTTCAAAGCCAACGATTGTATCCCTCTATTTACAAAGCTCCATTGTTTGAAAAATATTTAAAACACCTTAATCAGCCCCGCTGTGACCATTAACTCATGTTGTAGTTTGAATCAATGCCACTTACACCATGGGTGCAGGAAGTTTTAGTTTGTTTCCCCTTTTTACTGGTGTACAGCATTTAAATGTAAGCAAGCATATGAATTTACAGGGCTTGAAGCAGAAAGGTAGCCTACTTTTATGTTGGTTTGATTAAAATCAAAATGTCTATACCTGTATGCTTTCCTTTTAGAAGTCATGCTTATGAAATCTTCAAGAGTCACTAATGGAAATAACTGATGAAAAATCACCGTGATCTTCATTCTCTAAGAGATACACTTGAAAGACAGCAGTTTCTTAAGCCTGGGATGTACAGGTATTCTTTGGTGTATCAATGAAATCTCTGAACACTGTATGGGACTACACTGCTAACAGAGCTTCACCTGTGACAGATATATCATGATTCCAAAGCTTTCTAACACATATTCAGTAAGCTCCCTGGAGCACATCCAGGAGAAAGATCACAGTTCATAAAAGGGCAGTGCAGACGATATGATGTAAAGCACTGGTTTGTTTTCTATCACTGAAACAGAAAGCATTCTAAAATGAATGTATGCAAAGTTAATATTATGTCTATAAATTAGCCTAGCCATTTGAATTCATATCAATTAATTAATGCAATATTGTTGAGCAACATTTGGTGTTGCCTCAGGGTTCTGTTTTGGGACCTAAATTATTTATATTATACATTAACAATATATGCAAGGTTTCTGATTTAGTGAAAGTGGTTTTATTTGCTGATGACACTACCATATGGGCATCGGGTGAAAACCTACAGCAACTTTTTGGACGGGTTTCACAGGAACTTGAGAAGATAAAGAAATGTGTGATAGTAATATACTATCTCTGAATTTGGATAAAACTAAATTTATGGTA
>NW_018128218.1:534541-546150 GCF_001952655.1 Monopterus albus
TGTAGAAGAGAATTATTTACTGCTTGCAAACCAATGATGGTAAGATGATGTCATGGGGTAGGACTGGATAAGTCTGACTTCTTCCTACTCCATTCAAGCATGTACTAGGTATAAGCAAATTGATATTGGATTAGCATTTGTTGGATATGTGTAAAATTATGTGTGTTGATATATCAACTATCTTTACATGCTTGAAAGAATAAATAAATAAATCAAATCATACACAGTGAGTCTAACTCTGCCTTCCAGTGGACCTGACATTCACCATTCTGCTGGAGCACAAAATGTCAATTCATCTTTGGTGGAAATAGTCCCCCAAAATTCACTCCTTTTTCCTGTGTTGGTTACTTTAGCTTATAACTATAGTCCCCTGCTGTTTTAGATAAGTACTGAACTGTTTTTATAATGAAACCATACATTTGTGACTTATTTTCAAAGTGTCTTCAGGATAAACAGGTGGGCTTGCAGCTGAGATCCACAGACAGGGTAGGAAGGTCCAAAAGTGTTGAGAGATTGAATATATTAACACATTATTGGTTTTAGTCTTTACAGATGGAAAATAAAACTACAAAGTGATTTTCTTAATGCCAGAATGGAGTAATAATATGTCGAATTACATCACGTACCATCACAATTTATGGGTTAACACTATGCGTACAGTGGTGAGGAATCCATTATGGTGAGAGGTTTGAACATAGTGGCTGGTTTCCTTAAGGATACAGGTGTGTTGCCTGTAGGAGCGTGTGCATGGCTGTGTGAGGGAGAAAGAGAGAAACTGTTACAGCCCTGTTACAGTGTCACACAACTGCCTCACTATCACTCAGGAGTCTTGGCTGCAACCATCCATTTTAAAATTCAAGATCCTTCTAGAAAATGCGCATGATCTCTGTGTTAAATAATGCAGCAACATTTTTTTTTTTTTGTAATGTAAAAAAGCTGGCTTTTAGCAGCATTACTGGGACAGTAATGCCACCTGACAGTCGCTCCCTGCAGTTTTGACTGTGGCCTACAGGAAAAGAATCAGACTCCTTGTGATTGACAAGGACAAAAAGAGCAGTAGTCCCACCTCTGTTTCTGAATTGTCAACCACAGCCGTGGGATTTCAGACTGAAGGATGAAACCGTGACTTTGACTAAAAGAAGTAAAGGCCTAAAGCATTACAAGTGTGATTACAATATCCAGGAAAGTCATTTAGGGCGCCAAGGTAAAAGATGGTCTCAACAGGACATTCAATTATTTATAACAGCGGGGAGAGTGAGTACTTCTAAGGCCAACTATCTTACTGCTGCTTCAAGGAAGGTGTATTTGCAGATACTTAAGCAACACCAACTCTTTACTGTTTAATGGTCTTATACTTGTATAGTGCCTTTCTACGCTTTTACAGCACACTCAAAACGCTTTCACATTATTCGGCCATTCACCCATTCGCACTCACATACCGGTGACATCACTGGGAGCAACTGTGGGTTCAGTGTCTTGCTCAAGGACACTTGACTGGACACGCCGGGAATCGAACTGCTAATCCTCTGGTTAGGAAATGACCAGCTGTACCTCCTGAGCCACAGCCGCCCCTGTTTACAGTTAAAACAAGTTGAAATAAATGGTATGCTACCTAACTTCACTTGCTCAAACCCCAGCTATAATGACACTGACAGACTGCCATGTTTTGTCCTAGAGGTCAATCAGTCAAAACAGCGTAGGCCTAAAAGGAAACCTATGAACTCTGATCAGTAGTGAGAAGTCTTTTATTTTGGGCTCCACCATATTTTCAAAATGTGGGTGTAATTCAACAGCCTCTGGGGATGTGAATACATACCCTGCTGCTTCTAATCTTAGCTCTGTGATTAAATCCCATGATGATTATGCCTCCGTTAACAAATCAGAAAAAGAAAACAATAATGTAGTCTTACGAGGAGCAGTAAATAACACAGTGTGTACACACATGCAAGTGCCAAAATGTTATCATTAAATGGCATAGTAAAAGCAGACATACAAGCATGCATAATCTGGTGTTCTTTATAATATGAAAAATGCTCTTAAAAAGAAACTCCACAGGACAGCAGTGTTCACTGAGAGTGGAGCTCCAAATCAAAGTCCTGAAGAGAAACGAAAACCACACCTGTCTAATTACAAACTGTGTTGTGCTTTAATCTCAGATAGTCTGTTTTTACTGTGAATTTTGCCCAACATGTGCAGTTTGTAGACCGTTCAGTTTCGGTGTTTACGGAACCATTCTGCCTGTGGTTTACCGAGTAAAATATCTCAACATCTACCTGTACAAGATGGAATGGCACAAAATGTTGTACACGCTTCCCAGAAAATACATTCTAATAAGTTTAATTAGTCCCATCACATTCAGCTTATGACTAACTTGAGTGTCCAGTGACACAGCTTTCATTGGTTATTTCAGACAAAATGTAACACTTCCTCAAAGAGCCAGAGTATACTGGTTTATAAAAATTTCTCAGTACAGTAACATCTGAGGGTTTAAGGGGGTAGCTGCCACAATAAACTGCAGGTTGTTGTTATTTGGGAGGTTTGGGGTCTTATCCTGAATTAATAACATGTAAGAGGGAGGTCTGCAGGGAACTCTGTTCGCAGGTTCATGGTAGTCAATTACTGTGTGACTATCTCCATCATAAAACCTCAAGCAGTGTTTGGAGCTTTAATATGTTTCAAATATGCCACCTTAGTGTGAGAGGTTAAGCTTTATTCCTATGTCCTAGGGGTTAACATATCGTGGCCTTCATACAAGGCATATGTTTCCCTGCTCTGCTAGACATCCAATCCCCAGTGAAAATTCCATTCAGTTTGACATGAAGTCCGCCTCTCCTACCACGTTTGCTTGGAGGAGAGCTGACAGGACGCCGCAGAAACGACGGTATGGACGCCAGTGGTGGTGGTGGTAACTCCAATTGATAGTTTCTACTATCAAATTGTAAACTAGGCATTGTGTTGCAAATTTCCACAAGTGCCACACGGTCATAAACTAGAGCTGGCGACACAAAATAACTATCAAACGATACAAGACATAGCAGACCCAGGAGGAGCAAACAGCAAGCCAAAACCAGCGGCGCCATATTGTTCCTTCCTTTCCAAATGTAGTGGAGTAAAAACAGTGGAGTGATGTCACTGGCTGCTGGAGTTCACCAGTATTCACTGCTAAATTGAAAAAATTAAATTATGCAGCATTTTGTAGCTTACATTCTTCTTTGTCTTGTTTCCTTAAAAATGTGAGCACATCAAATCACACCTGCTGTGAAAGGTTATCTTTGTTGAGATGTGACTTACTGGTCAAGATTAATACAGTATAAACACAACATTGTTTTTATTCAAAGGCAAAACACACAAGGCAGACGATCTTTAAAATGGACAATATACAGGGCATAAGTCAGTTTCTGTCAGGTCCGCTCGGCGCGACCTGCCTCTTCTCCTTTCTCTCCCCTGCTCTCTCATTCCACGGGCTCAGTGACACAGCTGAGATGCATCCACCTGTTGATTGACTCCCGGGCTTGGTGACCAGCTGACGCTCATCCCTGTTAATTAACCTTCCTTCCTTATTTAAACCCCTGGCAGACGCTCCTTCGTTGCCAGAACATTGTTTGTATATGGATATGCTTATATTTCAATGCTGACAGTTCCTCTGCTGTTGATTTTTCTTTGGACATTGGTTATGAGTTTTGCCACACATTATGTAAGTGTTCAACGCTGACAGTTTCCTGTGCTGTTGATATGCTTTGTGGCGCTCTTCCCTTGCCCCCTTGCCGTGATGACCTCCGGCGAGTGTTCCTGCCATGGGTGTCTGACGGTGATCTTCCAAGCCGTGGGTGCCTAGCGGCAAGCGCTATATCAAGCACTACACCTGCCCGGTCTTCTGTTTCCTGTGTCCCTCCTGTCATCTCAACTCCTGCCGTTCTCCTATCTACTCACCTGTCCATCCTGGTCCTCTGACTCTCCTGGTTACTACCGTTGTTCTGTCTGCTTACCTGCTCGTCCTGGCCTCCTCAGCCATCACTGCCCTACTCTGGTTATGACCTATACATATACTCAGTTACTTTGTTTGCGTTCTCAGTAAAACTATCTTTTTCACTAGCACCTGGGTCTGCATCTTGAGTCCTCTCTTTTTGTTCTCCCTCACCCCCTGGTGAGGGGACTCAACCATAAGAGTTTCTCTGACCTCAAGAAAACAATGTGCACTAATGATATGGCTGCCAATAAAAGCGAGACAAAGGTGAACACATTCTGATCTATATGCACTGTAAATCTATATCAAACTAGTTTTTTTTTTTTTATTTTGTTTTCAGCAGGTTGAAGCAGGAGCTGGACATTTAAGTGGACCAAGTCACACAACACACAGAGAGGGATGAGTTGCCTCCTTGCATATTTACCCTAAGCACTTTCTTTAATTTGAATGAAACATGTCTTATGTTACTGCTGCAAAACACAGATGCCCATTGGGAAAACAGAGATCTAATGTTGGACTTACTATGATGGGATTCTCAGCGTCCTCATGGACACATGATCCCTCTGTCCCTTGCACACATACACACATGAACACACACGTTCAAGCACACTGAGCCATGCTCAGTGGGTTGCAAATGCAGTGTGAGCAGATGTGAAAAGTATCGCTGGTGTAGTCACACACTTTTACAGTGAGCAGCATTGTGGACAGACACCCATACCAGATGCCGTTGAGTGCCCTGAGCTCAGAGGCATCACTGCGAGGGGAAAGAGCCAGTGCGGGGAAATAAGCACCTGTCATGTGCCAACTGAAGTGTTAAGTGCACAAATTGCGGAGGCAAGGGTGATGTTTCCGCAGGGGTGACAGCTCTGGGTCTAGGTGCCATGTCAGGCCTTGGCATATCATGAGGCACCCCCCACCCCCTCCTCAACCCCGCTGCTTGCTGAGGGGCACAATGGTAGCTATTATTTACTGAATGTCTGCCTCATTTCCTCATATTCATCCTGACTGGCCATCACAGAGCCACAGGAGGTCAGTTGCCCCCCCTTGTGTCATTGCTGAGGGGCAGCAGTGGCAAAACATTCTCAGGCGAGCATTTAGATCATTTATTAAGAGCACTGGGTGTCAGCCGCAAACCAAATTGCCCATATTTGTGTGCTGGAGTCCTCTCCCTTCAGGTCGGGCATGAATGCAAGCCATGGAAGGTGCATTAGGCTGGGTGTCAGAGGGCCTCTTCACAAACGTAACACTAATGCCACATGAAGGTCTTTCTGTGAACAGTGTTAAAGTGCGAAATGTATGATAAATCGAGAATGCCAGGGGGGCTTTATGGCTGTGGCTGGTCATAGGCATTGTTATGACTATGGCTCTTTAGGGTCATGGGAGCTGACAGTGCACTACTGGCAGCCATATAAGCCAGATTTATCTGGGTTTTGTGCACCAGTGAACAACAGTAACACTGTGAGGGAAAAACAGTTTTACATTTCTGAATATAACAATTTCAAGGACGTGATCCAAGCTAATGCTATTAGCTAAAAAGCCTGATCTGACAAGATACCGTTCTCTTCATCTAACCTCCTGTTGTCAAGGTGTAGCATCTGAGAAGTATGAATAAAGGAATGCGTGGGTGTTTTCAGAAACAAACTGGAGAGAAGACAGTTTGTCATTTTGGGCTAATGGGTTTTTCTTCTTCTTCTTGGTGCTGAAATACATCATGACACTAGCCCACCAACATCTGTAGGAGACCGATGAGAACCATATGAGCCAGTGCAGGACAAGCAGCTTTACGTTTGCCTTGTCTTTGCTGCCAGACAACATGCTCAGAGCTGCCTCAGCACTCACACAACATGGTTTCAATTGTAAACATACCTGTTTGTTAAAAATAAATTTGCAATTTGTTCTTCTTCCTGAGTAAATGTAACAACACATGACATGGAAAGTAATTATTTTTAGTTCTCATACATATACATATTTCAGCAGTTACACATTGCTTGGACCTAACAGGAATCATATTTTACATCTTTTATTTTACGTCACACATAAAACAAGTTGTCTCTTGCTGCCATCTCCTGGAAGACTTTATAAAACAAAGAAATCTCACATCTCAAAAAACAGCTGTAGCCAGGATTTTAGAAATACTGAGGTCAAAGAAATAGCCCTGGCCTCCAGTACTGTTGTGAGGAACCTTGGAGTCATTTTTGAACAGGATATGTCCTTTAAAACGCACACAAGTCCAGTCTCTAGAACTGCCTTCTTTCATCTTCGCAATATTACAAAAATCAGGCGCATCCTGTCTCAAAGTGATGCTGAAAAACTGGTCCATGCATTTTTTACTTCCAGGCTGGACTACTGTAACTCTTTACTATTAGGATGTCCCAATAATTCCCTAAAAAGCCTCCAGTTAATCCAAAATGCTGCAGCCAGAGTACTGACAGGAACTAGCAAGAGAGATCATATCTCTCCCATATTAGCTTCTCTCCACTGGCTCCCTGTAAAATTCAGAATAGAATTTAAAATCCTTCTCCAAACATAAAAAGCCCTTAATGACAAGGCTCCATCTTATCTTAAAGACCTCATAGAGCCTTATCATCCTAACAGAGCACTTTGCTCTTATAGTGCAGGTTTACTTGTGGTTGCTAGAATCCACAGAAGTAGAATGGGAGGCAGAGCCTTTAGCTATCAAGCTCCTCTCCCTTGGAACCAACTCCCAGTCTCATTTCAGGAGGTGGACACCCTCTCTTAAAAGTGTAGCCAGGGAGATTAACCCCCTGCCCCCAAAAATATATTTTATAGTCTATATTGTATTGTACAGAGCTTTTAAGAAGGCAGTACAACAATGCACCACACAGAACATGTTATTAACATGGAAGTAAGTTCCTCGGACAGAACACTTCAGCCATCCTCTTTGATGGCATCCATGTAACAGATCATAGTTGATCTGTGACAGCTCAGCACACATGAATGTGGATTAATTGCTCGTAAGGTGCTACCTGGCTATCCCTGGCACTTCAGTTTCTACTGAGAATGAGATGTTGTTTTGCAAGTCAGTGCACTTTGCTTTTCCACTGCATTTTTGGTTTGTTTTCTGTTTAGCTACTTGAGGACACTCCTCACTAGGGCTGGCCCAAGTCTTTATGGGGCTCTAAGCAAAATTTGGTTTGAGGGCCCTCCACGGCCTCTTTGCTGCCAGAACTATTAACTATTGTTGATGCATGACCATTCCCACACAACTCTAACACACACATTATTAATTTTAATAACTGTAGCTGTTTGTGGCATATTGAATGTTGTGCACTAAAAAGTAACAAAATAAATGAGCGAACAATGTATCTAAGTGAAATAGAAATAACATTTATTTTGCTTTGCTTCATTTTGTTGAACACTTTGGTTCAAGTGATTCAATTAATTATTTGTAATTGTACTTCATAGTCCTAATTTAAAATATTTTGTTTGGTGTGTGGAATTTGGAGAGCTATATTAACAGTGCACCTTACATGTCATTTAATGAATATTTAGATTAGTGGAGTAGTAATAGGGCTTTGAAAGTGAACTGATTAGAGAGAGATTGATTATTCATGTTAGCTGGGAGAAGTTGTTGTGCTTTCGCCCACAATCTCAAATAGGTGATAAAGTTCATCTGCAGGTTAAGACCAGGACCCAAACGTCACTCTAATATTTACAGTGGTTGAGGGTTTGTGTGTTGTTTGTTTGCCAAGGAATTAAGGACCATCTTCTGTCTGTCTCTTCTCACTGTGGTTGTTCATGCTAAGGCTAATGCTAAACTTAGTCTATACTGCTGGTACAATAAAAGAGCCTATTTTTTCCAACTAGAACTCACCAAGACAATAACAAAGGCCAACATTTGTAAAAGTACAGTGATTTTCAAGGTCGGCAGTATTTTTTATGCCTGCTCTGTGGAATTTTACTGAACTAGAATACTATAATTAGTCGTGCAAACATACCTTTATCTTTGTTTTTGTCTTCTTTCCTTTCTTTGTTTGAGAGGGACCTGTCCTTTTTTTGACATTACTATTTTTCTACCTTTTGCATGTAACAACTTTAGGGTTGACAGACTGTGCTTGCATCAAAGTGCAGTTAACAACCATTAATTACAGTGCATAAATGCATAAACAAGCACTCTTGGGGGCCATCTGGCAGCCACGGGGTCCCTAAGAAGGTGTTTAGTTCACTTGTGCCTCAGGGTGGCTCTGATTTAAGATAATAACTCAAAGTGTATTTCAAACATTAGCAGTCATTTCATACCTGGCATCCTGATGGACCAAACACAGTCATGTTTTCTACTAGGAACTGGCCACAGCAGGCAAGAATGACTGCATTATGACAGCCAGTGCTCTTATAATATATCCATGGGTGAGAAGCATAAACATTAAGCCTGGATGCATGGAAGAGACCACGGTGATCACCTTCAAACCAGTGTGCACAACTAATACTGTGTCTACCTACGTGTGTGGAAGTGGGAAAGGTCTTCATAACAAACGTGACTATTAAACTCTATCATATGCAACAATACTGATTATTGTAATAGGTCTAAAACTGCCTCAGAAACATAGCTTTCTCTTTGGTGTTCTTCTTGTCCATACCAACTACTTGACTATGTAATGTAGAAATTTCCAAGTCCTAATATTCCTAGTTCCCATATTTCCTGTGCAGCATGACTGAGAGTACCCAGAGTGGATTAAGAAGGAGAGTGATGATATCTTCATTACTTTTATAAGGACCCTTTTTTTTTTTTTACAGTAATGGAAGATCATGGGAATGTGGAGCAGTTCCACACATTAGGAGCAGCTCCACAGAGTGATATTGACTTGGCTTCTTCCAAAGTAAAAAGCTGTTCCTGCATTAAACGTATTCAGTTTCTGTTTACTATCTGCACCTTGTTGTGCTTGCTACCAGAGTGTTTATGAATTAAGCTCACTGATTTATCTGAACATTAGATTTATCTGAACATCAGCTAATTTTTTGAGTCACAGCATATGCCTTGTATGAAGGCCACGATATGCTAACCCCTGGACATAGGAATAAAGCTTAACCTCTCACACTAAGGTGGCATATTTGAAACATTAAAGCTCCAAACACTGCTTGAGGTTTTATGATGGAGATAGTCACACAGTAATTGACTACCATGAACCTGCAAACAGAGTTCCCTGCAGACCTCCCTCTTACATGTTATTAATTCAGGATAAGACCCCAAAACCTCCCAAATAACAACAACCTGCAGTTAATGTGGCAGCTACCCCCTTAAACCCTCAGATGTTACTGTACTGAGAAATTTCTATAAACCAGTATACTCTGGCTCTTTGAGGAAGTGTTACATTTTGTCTGAAATAACCAATGAAAGCTGTGCCACTGGACACTTAAGACCATATTTGCTTTGCACAGTATTTAGTTGACATAAGACGTTATTAAGGATAGGAAATTTAAAAGGATAGTGTATATTATGTAATAAGTAAACACCTGGATATTTTAGATAAAATCTTTTCTGATATAACTGTCTAAAAATCATTTTAGCAGTTCAACACTGTATTGTTGTGTAACCCCAAGCACTCACTAGGAATTAGGTAATCAAACACTCACTGTGAGTTGGGTAATCAAACACTGAGAACTGTGTGCTTATATGTGTAGCCTTAACCATTACCACTTATAAGTGTAAACCCACTAAAATCATAGGACTGTCAATAACATCAAAACTTGACTCAATAATCACAGAGTATTAAACCTTTTATATAGAAACTTAAAAAAGTTACAGCAAAGCAGCAAGCAATAAAATATAAACCTTAAAATCATCAATAATTGTCTTGATTGGCTGACAGCCTAAATAAATCAACAAATTCTATCTCTAAACATTACTCTAAAATATTATACTGATTAAAATTATTATGGTTGAGCTAAGCTCTTGATCTGAATAAAAGTCAAAGTCTGCTCACGTCACCGGTACTTAGCTGGCTCTGGGTGGGGTGGCGACAGGTTGGGCACTTGTTTGTTCCTCTTTTTCATTTTGGCCAGGATTCAAGCTTTCACAAGGATAAACTTAATAATTTAAAAAATTAAAACTCATCAGGAAAATCTCTTTCTCCTCTGGTTCAATTTTCTAAACTCTCAGAGAGAATTATGGGAAATTTTCAGATAGACCATGTTCTTGGTCAAATCTCCTGTAACTCAGGAAGCATAAAGACATGAGAATGTCTAACACAACTGTCATCATTTGGCCCAAATCTTCTTTCTTCTGAAAAACATAAAGACATGAAAATGTCTAAAAACAGTCTTTTTTCCAAGCCATTTGTCCCCACCAGGCTGGGTGGATTGTGGCATTCTGGTAAAATTCTTCATTTCTTCATTGTCATGAAAATTACATTATTAATTATGTTTTAAACTGTGTTCTAATCAATATATTAACCAACATATGTTAATCAATGGATTTTAACCTTTCAGAGCAGACTACAGATCACAGGGACCTGTGAGACACTGCTTGTGTGAATTGAAGGACATGTTTTATCTTTGTTTTTAGTACTCCATGTGTTGTTATATGTTCAGCCGGACGTTCCAGACTTAAAGGAGCCAGCCATAAACTCTTTCCTGCCATATATTGTGAAGATGAACGGACAACATATTGTTTATTGTCTGAGGGGTTATCAGGGCAAAGCCTCTCAAGTTCACTTTTCCTGTTTGAATCTTCTTTTCAACTAGATTAACGCCTGGGATGCACCTTTAGGGAATTTCCTTTGTCCTATATATTGTGATGTTTAGACTAGCTTATTCAGACAACTCTGTGTGCCTATGCTGACTTGTTTCCTTGCTGCAAGTAAACAAAACTCTTATTGAAAGATTCTAGTGACTTCACTGTTTCTTTGAAAATTCTTTTGACAACTTGGTCCTTTGAGCCGGATCCCAACATCCTCTCCCTCGCCCAGGTTTGGACCTGATACCATGCACAGGGGGAGGTTTGAGTCCTCCCTTAAGAAAGCCCTCGGTCGCGTTCTTCATACGGGAACGTTTTGACTATTGTGAGGCCAGGATCTGCTGGGCGAGTGGAAGGTGACAGGATTCTTCTGATGACAAGCACGACTTCACTGGAAAGGTAGGAGAAAACTGTGTGAATGACATATTGCTAGTGACAAAATGGTGATGACTTGTATTCTGGACTGAAGGGAAATGTGACGACATTTTATTTTAACCCAATTTGCTACACGGTCAGAGAAACGAAGCCTAATAATAACATACATTGACAGAGTGGGATCCTTACTCCTATTTCAAGATTCTTCTTAACAACCCAAGTGAGAAATAGAGAGGCACATAAAATCCTTCCTATTTTCGAGATTCTTTGTAAGAAAAGCTCAAGTGAGAAAATAGAAGTTGAAAGGCCATAGCGTGTGAGAAGGCCTGTGTGAGAAGGCTACCGGTAATAAATAACTCCGTGCGCACGTAAAAGATAAACAAGTTGAACCACAACAAGACCAGTTGGACTGTGAGTTGTGACATAGTGAAAGCAGGATTAGCCTGTGAATTGCGTATTGTCAGTGTATGCGGGTGTGTGTGTGTGTGTGTGTGTGTGTGTGTGTGTGAGTGAGGGTACCTAAAATAAAAATAAGTAAACTTTCCTTTTATAAAAAAAAGGGGGGAGAAGTAGCTG